>NW_026891119.1:80433-232117 GCF_015708825.2 Lethenteron reissneri
CCCCACTCTCCCCACCCCACCTCTCCCCCCACCTCTCCCCCCACCACTCCCCCCCCCCACAGTGTCGACCTCACGGTCCGTTTGCTTCTCTGCAGTTGCTGAGGTCCAGCCCAGCCCACTGCCTCGTGCTGCTACGCTACGTGCTAGCCAGTCAATCAGTCACCCACTCAGTCAGTCACTCACCCACTCAGTCACTCACTCAGTCACTCACTCACAGCCCACTGCCTTGTGCTGCTACGCTACGTGCTAGCCACTCAGTCAGTCAGTCAGTCACTCAGTCAATCAGTCACTCAGTCAGTCAGTCACTCAGTCAGTCAGTCAGTCACGCACTCAGTCACTCACGCACTCAGTCACTCACGCACTCAGTCACTCACTCAGTCACTCAGTCACTCACTCAGTCACTCAGTTGGCACGACGCTCGCCGACGTGGTGCGCGATGATTCCGTCGTCGCTGCTGGACGTCTTGTCTGTTCTCACTGGGTGTTGGTCGGCGCATTCGATGGCGCTCTCCCTCTCTCTCTTGGTTGTAGCTCCAGGCTTCTCCACTGCTGGACGATTGTTGAGTCGGCACGATGCTCGCCTTCGGCGGTGCGCGATGATATCGTCGCTCTCCTTGATCGCTGCCAACTTCACTCGGACACTCGCCCTTACTTCAGGCTGTGTTGGCTCAGGCTCTGGACGACGTGGCTGTGCGCGCTCACCGACTTGGAGCGCTCTGGCGATGAACGATGGCTCTTGTTGCTCATCCGCTGCTGCTCGTCCTTTGCGATGCTCGCTTGGTCGACGCTTGGCGATTTCCACCCTTCCTACAGGTTGATTGCTTGTTGTCACTCGTCACTCTCTCTTCTCCCTGCTTTCCTTTGTCCGTGCAGCTGCCAGCTTCACTCGCACTTAACCACACCTCGCCACTTCGTTCTGCGAGAAGCGACACCGGCCATCGATATCGGTGTTTGCTCCCTCACGACGCTCCGCCAGCCGGAGCACGGCTGAAACCCAGCCTCGACCCAGGCTGAACTCAGACTTCTGCGACTCGAACGACCCCTCGTCGTCCCATCTCTTCTCGAGGCACGACTTGCCCCAGCTCCCTTGCGAGCCGCGTCGCAACGCCGCGTCGCAAGCCGAGTTGCGAGACTGAGCACAACTCGAACCAGAATGCTCATTCATGATGTGCGTTTGTGCTTAAACTCAAAACGTGAACACCCTCTCCTCTCTGCGCGTCTTTTGCGAGAGGAAAACAAACAAAAAAACTAAAAAAAAAAACCAGACACCCTGCTATGCCAGCACAGACCCCCCCCCCCTCGCGACTCTTTGACCCCTCCTCCCTCTGAGTGGGTCATTCCGAGGCCAGACCCCCCAATACGTATTCAGGCTGGTATGTGTTTGTGCCAAATCGTTGGAAGACTAAGGTGGCCGAGGAGATTTATGCAATACATTAATGTGGTCCTGTGTGTTACATTTATTCGTGATATTTCTTACGAGTTCCCTCGGTCTTAGTATATCGTGGTTATTATTCGGTCTATGTTTAATGAATATTCGTAATGATCCTCGTTACATCATTATTTTGAGGGCTTTGCCAAGTTTGGTTATGCGTTTGTCTCCAGGGATTGGTGTTTTATTCTGAGTTATATTTCAATGTCCTGAGGTGAAGTGTGTTGCACGGAGTGGAGCAGCTCCATGGAGTGAAGCGACAGCAACCCCGCCGCCTCCCGGTGCAGGTGACACCCGACTCTCCGGGGAGGATCCTTCACCGGCACTGAGGTCACTACACCACCATGACGCACTGAGGTCACTACACCACCATGACGCACTGAGGTCACTACACCACCATGACGCACTGAGCTCACTACACCACCATGACGCACTGAGCAGCTGTTGGTATCTTTATATAAAACCCAGGATGAGTCGTTGTGTCCCAGCCCGCATTCTTTACCGCTCCCTTTCAGTGCGATCGTCCCGTACGCAACTCCAACCATCCAAATCCCCGCCACGCCCCCCACGTCCACCTCCCAGTAGTGCTGACCCGACGAGAAGCTCTCGGAGCACAGGGCTTGTGGCCAGCGATCAAAGCGGTGCGGGTGATCGGGGGGGCGACCCTGGGAGACGGCGGTCCGCGTCACCGTCCTGAGGTCCGAGGAAATCTGGAGGATGTTGTGGGCCGAGTTTGGGTCCCCAGTCGGCGAGCGTCCGTACGTGACTGCCAGCAGGCTGATCACAGCTCCCTGCAGGGCTCTGATCGAGGCGATGTCTTTCTCGCTGGGAGATGACGGGTGGAGATCCCTTCTGAGTGTCTCTCCGGTTTGTCTCCTTTAGGTTGAACCTGCAGGAACGTGAGCCAGTCCCTCTCCTCCTGCAGAGCGCGCGGGCGCGTAGCTGCTGCCTGGAGCTTGCTGATCTCACGCTCGTAATGAGCGATGTTCTCCTTGATCTGGGACGGCAGCTCACACCCCTTCACGTCCACGCGACCCAGAGCTGCCTTCTCGTCTTCATCCGGCGTCGCCCTCGTGCGGGTGAACTCGCCTGAGATGCGAGCCTTGGTCTGGACCATGGAGTCCTGCACGTCCTTGCGAGCGGCCTTCATCCGTCCCACGGACGCCTCCGCCTTCTTCCTCTTCTCCTCCACCGCTCGCGTCTCCTCTCCGACTCCATTCTACAACCAGACTGCTTAGAGACCTGGGAATTAAGGGCCAGAGCCAGCGTTCGGCAATCAGAGCCGTATTGGAGGCGGCAGAAGGCAGCAGTCAGTGGCTCTGGATGAAGAGGAAAGACCCCAACTGGGCCCCGAAGTGAGAGGGCCGGGAAGTATGCGGTCAACAATGCTTGACTCAGGGAGGAGGACGCCCCTGCCATGCATAGTCCCATGGGATGTTGGCTATCAACAACAAGGCAACTCCTATGACTAATTGGGAATGGGACGCAAGCGTAGAATTGATCACCCTGTCGCTGGCCGCCTTTGGAGAGGGTGTATAGTGTGAAAGGCCGAAACACCCTGGGAACCAAAGGTACACTACTGACGATGCGCTCCCCAAATTTCACCAGGCTCGCTGTTCATGAACTCTTGGAAGTGCTTGCACAAAGGATAATAACATCTCATCCTGTGTTCTTGGAATCTATTCCGTGTCTGATGCTCATCCTCCAGTGTGATAAACTTATGACCCGCGTGGTCTCCTGCGATGGTGCAGTCCCTGCACACGATGCTGAGGAGGTCTTGCTGCTTGCAGTAGAACTTGAGCTCCTCTTTGTGCCTCTTGCACTTGCGTTCTTCAAGGTTCACATCTGGTGAAACCAGGACGTGGTCATTAAACTTCTTCTTCGCTCCTGCCCCCCCCCAAATCTCGCGAGAACTCGCTCCTGCCCCCCCCAATCTCACGAGAACTCGCTCCTGCCCCCCCCCAAATCTCGCGAGAACTCGCTCTTGCCCCCCCAAATCTCGCGAGGACTCGCTCCTGCCCCCCCCAAATCTCGCGAGAACTCGCTCCTGCCCCCCCCCCCAATCTCGCGAGAACTCGCTCCTGCCCCCTTCCCCAAATCTCGCGAGAACTCGCTCCTGCCCCCCCCCAATCTCGCGAGAACTCGCTCTTGCCCCCCCCCAAATCTCGCGAGAACTCGCTCTTGCCCCCCACAAATCTCGCGAGAACTCGCTCCTGTCCCCCCCCCCAATCTCGCGAGAACTCGCTCTTGCCCCCCCCAAATCTCGCGAGAACTCGCTCCTGCCCCCCCCCCCAAATCTCGCGAGAACTCGCTCCTGCCCCCCCAAAATCTCGCGAGAACTCGCTCCTGCGCCCCCCCAAATCTCGCGAGAACTCACTCCTGCCCCCCAAATCTCGCGAGAACTCGCTCCTGCCCCCCCCAAATCTCGCGAGAACTCGCTCCTGCCCCCCCAAAATCTCGCGAGAACTCGCTCCTGCCCCCCCCCCAAATCTCGTGAGAACTCGCTCCTGCCCCCCCCCCCAAATCTCGCGAGAACTCGCTCTTGCCCCCCCACCAAATGGTGGTAGCGTTAGTGGTGGTGCTGGTGGTAGCGTTAGTGGTGGTGCTGGTGGTGTTGGTGGTGGTGCTGGTGGTGTTAGTGGTGTTGTTGTTGGCGATGACGGAGCGCCGCGGCTGCGTGCGGTGCGGGCAGTGCGCGTGAGCTGGGTGGAGGCGCTGGGGTGGTACGCGCCGCTCACGCACCACGGCACGGCGGTCGTCAACGGGCTGCTGGTGTCGTGCTACGCGGCCGTCGAGACGCACGGCCTGGCCCACGTCGCCTTCACGCCACTCCGCACGGCCCAGCAGCTCATGCGGGGCCTCTCCAACGGAGAACAATTGAATGTCTTCTCGCCCGTGTGTGTTTTCTGGTGTCTGTTAAGAGTTGACTTCCGCAAAAATGCCTTCTCACACACGGAGCAATTGAATGTCTTCTCGCCCGAGTGTGTTTTCTGGTGTCTGTTAAGAGTTGACTTCCGCAAAAATGCCTTCTCACACACGGAGCAATTGAATGTCTTCTCGCCCGAGTGTGTTTTCTGGTGTCTGTTAAGAGTTGACTTCCGCAAAAATGCCTTCTCACACACGGAGCAATTGAATGTCTTCTCGCCCATGTGTGTTTTCTGGTGTCTGTTAAGAGTTGACTTCCGCAAAAATGCCTTCTCACACACGGAGCAATTGAATGTCTTCTCGCCCGAGTGTGTTTTCTGGTGTCTGTTAAGAGTTGACTTCCGCAAAAATGCCTTCTCACACACGGAGCAATTGAATGTCTTCTCGCCCGAGTGTGTTTTCTGGTGTCTGTTAAGAGTTGACTTCCGCAAAAATGCCTTCTCACACACGGAGCAATTGAATGTCTTCTCGCCCGAGTGTGTTTTCTGGTGTCTGTTAAGAGTTGACTTCCGCAAAAATGCCTTCTCACACACGGAGCAATTGAATGTCTTCTCGCCCATGTGTGTTTTCTGGTGTCTGTTAAGAGTTGACTTCCGCAAAAATGCCTTCTCACACACGGAGCAATTGAATGTCTTCTCGCCCGAGTGTGTTTTCTGGTGTCTGTTAAGAGTTGACTTCCGCGAAAATGCCTTCTCACACACGGAGCAATTGAACGTCTTCTCGCCCGTGTGTGTTTTCTGGTGTCTGTTAAGAGTTGACTTCCGCGAAAATGCCTTCTCACACGGAGCAATTGAATGTCTTCTCGCCCGTGTGTGTTTTCTGGTGTCTGTTAAGAGTTGACTTCCGCGAAAATGCCTTCTCACACGGAGCAATTGAATGTCTTCTCGCCCGTGTGTGTTTTCTGGTGTCTGTTAAGAGTTGACTTCCGCGAAAATGCCTTCTCACACACGGAGCAATTGAATGTCTTCTCGCCCGTGTGTGTTTTCTGGTGTCTGTTAAGAGTTGATTTCCGCGAAAAAGCCTTCTCACACGGAGCAATTGAATGACTGCTCACCCCCCTTGTGTGCGTGGCACTGTGGAGTTTATCTGCTCCATGTGACTGATTCTTCAGAGCAGAGTCACAGTCGCGAGTGTTGTTGATGTTTAAAAGCAAACTCTCAGCTGTGTGAATGACTGGATCAAATCGCCAAAAAGTTAACTCTCACTATCATATAACCGAGACACAGTAACGACTCGTAAGTCGGACTACGACACGCTATTACCAGTGTATCCACTAACAAAGACACTCAGTTGATGCACGGCGTGTCGATGTCCGTGTCACCCGTCTGAAGAGATCGCCACGAACTCTCCCGAAGCGAAGTGGCCAACCAGTCGCCAAGCAATGGTGCTCGCCAGGCTGATCTCGTGGAAGAAGGGTCATCTGCAGAGCGAGGAGTCGAGCGTCTGTCTCAATGAAATCCCTTTTGAAATGACCTTGAGTTCTGATTTAAAGCCCCTTATAACTTTGCTCTTGCATCCAAATCCTTTGTTCTCGACTTGGCCTATCATGGACTTTGCATTCAATTGTTAATTTTTTACATTTACAATCCGCATACCTAGCAACATAGCTTAGCTAATCTGGCCATTGTACTTAAACTTTAATAAGTATGCACATCTCACTGCATAATTGTACGCTTCCGTTTGAATAAGGATGTGCATCTCCATGCATAACTCCGTGCTTCGTGTTAATTTGATAATATTCGCCTCCCAATGTCCTCTAAACTGCTGCAAGTTTACAGGATTATAAAGCGACATACAGCCTGAAATATCAAACATTGGTGATCTCGAGCTTGATTTGGAATAAGATGTGCAAGTTTATACTGTACTGACTTTGTTTAATAAATATATTTAAGGACATTCGTGTTGAGCGGGGTGCTTCTAGAAAACGAGTGTTTTATAGTATAATTTCTGCCATGAACTTTGAATAATCATTTGAATGGTTTAGTTTGTAAGCGGATAGTGTTATTCTAATACGACCACAATGTGATTCTAGTGATTATAATGCAATTTAAATCCCGCAGCTCGCATATGCCCATCCTTATTCAAACGGAAGCGAACGATGATTCAGCATATTCCTACTTAGGCTTAGGCACAATGGCCACATGAGCTTAGGTATGTTGCTAGATCTGAGGAGCTTTAGTAACGTGAATAGCAATTGAATGCAAATGAGTGCATGAAGAAAATGATTCTAGCGAGATTTCATAAATGGGAAGAATAATCCGAACCAGTGTGCCGTAGCAATGGCAAGCAAATGGAAGTATGAACTTGAAAAAGACGTCATGCAAAGAAACTAAACCCATGACTTCTATACACTCATTAAATACGAGGCCAATATTCCTAATATTGTTAATAATTCCAAGCGTTTGCAGTGGAAACAGAGAGGGAATTAGAATCGCATGCTTTTCTGTCATTAGCATAACGTACTTCAGTGTTGTGGGGCATCTAAGATTCATATCGTCAGCTTAACCTGTGAAAATAATCACAAAACCCCGCTATCCAAGTCTACTACTGTGTGTATGCACATGGATCTGTACTTCTGTGTATGTCCACCCGTGTGTTTATTTACACTCGTTGATGTGGATATGTACATGCGTGAATGTGTGTGTATAGGTATGTACAATCATTTGTTCGCACATTTGTTCGTGTAGTAGAACACAATCCCTTTGTACGTACACTGCTGTGTATGTACACTCGTGTGTGGGTTTGTGTACATGGGGGTGTATATGTGTACTCGTGTATGCCGGTTGGAAACATTTAGGCTGGCCTGCCTACGATCCATCCTGGGTTTAACCAGGCTGGATTGTGTGAGGAGATCACAAATCCTTGAAAGATCTGGGCAAAGTCCCATCGGTGAGCTCCTCCGGCATGCAAGGCTGCGTTGGCTGGGTCATGTAGCCCGCATGCCCAACCACCGCATGTCTAAACAGCTTTTGTTCGGCCGGATCGAGGGGGCTAAACGGGCGCGGCACGGGCTAGAGAGGAGATGGAGTGATGTGGTACAGGAGGATGTGGAACTGAGTGGACTTGCCGATGACTGGTACCAGCGGTGTCAAGATCGGCCTCAGTGGAGGAGGCTCGTGAAGGACGCTACAGGGCAGCTGGAGGCAGTCGCCCTCCAACAACAACGGAGGGCGGAGGAGCGACGCTCACAACAACGAGCAGAGCGCCGGGTGGCTAAAGCACAGCAAGTTGGTACAGTAGGTGGCAAAGGTGGTGCATCAGCCAGTTATCTCGGTCATCTCGGTCAGTCGACCCGTGGCACCTGCTGGGTCTGCCCCGTGACCTCCTGCCAGCGGGCGTTCGACACTTCACGTGGCCTCAAGGTGCACTTGGCCTGGCACAAGCGTCGTGGTGACGTCACCGCCACTTAGTGGCGAATGGCGGTTGTTGTTGTTGTTGTCGTGTATGATTATGTATTGGAACAAACAAATTATTTTAATATTGTGTCGTACAAAGAATTTAGGGGCAACGTGGTAGGAATGAGACTCCCCGCTCGTGGTGCTCAATGAATGAAAACAGCGCCACTGAGCAGACAGAGCCCCGCCCCTACAGCTCGTGCGTGTGACGTCATGAGTGTGACGTCATGAGTGTGACCAGCGGACTGCCACGATGCTGCCAGGTAAGGGTCAACTTGTGTGCTGGAGATGCTTCACCTGAAACTCGCCTCCACACGTGTTCGCTATGAACATTGTAGCAATAAGCGACGATCAGTTGTTTTAAACATACCAGGTCTTTATTGTTCTGCAAGTATATTAACGTTAAAACTCGTAGAAACACATGCACACTCGTGTGTGAATGCACACCGCTGTATATACAGTCGTGTTTGGATGCACACTCGTGTGTGTATGTCTACTCGTCCGTGTTTTTAAAGGAAACACGGTAGCAATAACGTACGATCAGTCATCTTCAAAAACAAATCAGGTGTTTATTAATCTGCAAGAAAACTCACGTTAATACTCGTATCGACATCTTTATTAATACGCATGCTCAAACAGGAAAGCAACTAGGCAAATTATTTCCCAATATGAATTCAACAGTTAAAATATATTCTTAACATCAAACACGTTAACGTCGATTTCCCCTTTGACGTCCTTTTCGACTGAAGCCATTCGTCCAAAGTATAAAATTGTTGTCATCCTGAAATCAGTGAACACTTCTGGAACTTAAAAGGAAGACATTCATCTGAGCACATTATAGAGCATTCACAACATCACTCTAGCTTGAAGTACATCTCTCAGGATGCAACTGCATGGGGTCGATAGACGAATTTCGTTTAGGACTCATGACAACATTTTTACTCTGTTTGATGATGTCTGGGAAGTGTTGCTGACCGTGAAAATGCTTCCAACACACAGAGCAATCAACGGTTTTGTTAAAATAATTACACTAGCTTGGAGTAGTGCTGGAAATCACTGATATATGGAATTGCACCTAAAAAATTTATCTAACAGAGACGCAAACGTGAACATTCCAGGACTTTAACAGAAGTACTCAATACTTTGATTATCCAGCCACTCGAGCAGCCATTACTGATTATCAACCTGCATGGGGTCAAGAAAATAATTGTCGTCAGGGCTCAGTACATCCAGCCGTCTCGCAGGATCCAACTGCATGGGGTGGAAATAGGAATTGTCGTCAGGACTCATTACATCCGCTACATCCACGCATCTCTCAGGATCCACCTGCATAGGTTCGAAAGATGCATTTTTTGAGGACTCGTTGCAGCATTTTGTATTTCACCTTTTGATTTCACTTCCATATCATTGCATCAAAGGGAGGGGGTAGGGGTAGCATTCACAAAGGGAGGGAATGTTAATAGTATGTAGAAGCAATGAAACATGTCAATGGGAGAGCGGTGGTAGGAGACCCGCAGCGGAGCAAATATTGCATTCTCTGTGGAGATACACAGTCAATGCCAGTGAGTGGACTGCGGTCTGAAAGTCACCGTAAACGTGAACAACAATCAGTTAAAATCCGAAATGGTTTAGTACATCCTTCCAATGATTGCTGAGCCAGAATCCATCTTCTCGGTTGAAATTGTCTCTGTGTTTGTATATGTGGATCGCCTCATGAACGAATCTCTCATGGTAGCCAGATGGCTTGCAGATAACCGCTGTCTTGGAGAAGTCAATGTCATGTGAGCCCACTGAATTGTAACAGTGATCTGCCACGGCTGAGGTGTTTGTCCTGCCGTGTTCTAGAAGCACCCTGATCAACACGAGTGTCCTTAAATGTATTTATAAAACAAAGTCAGCACAGTATACATTTGCACCTCTTAGTCAAATTCCAAAGAACACAGGATGAGATGTTATTATCCTTTGTGCAAGCACTTCCAAGAGTTCATGAACAGTGAGCCTGGTGAAATTTGGGGAGCGCATCGTCAGTAGTGAACCTTTGGGTCCTAGGGTGTTTCGGCCTTTCATACTATACACCCTCCCCAAAGGCGGCCAGCGACAGGGTGATCAATCCTACGCTTGCGTCCCATTCCCAATTAGTCATAGGAGTTGCCTTGTTGTTGATAGCCAACATCCCATGGGACTATGCATGGCAGGGGCGTCCTCCTCCCTGAGTCAAGCATTGTTGACTGCATACCTCCAAATATTAGAAAATTCACAGGAAGCACGGAATTATGCATGGAGATGTATGTAATTATTCAAACAGAAGTGTACAATTACGCAGTATAATGTACATATGTATTAGGGTTAAATTACAATGGCCAGATTCGCTAAGCTATGTTGCTACATATGCGGATTGTTAATGTATAAATTAACAATTGAATGCAAAGTCCATGATAGGCCAGGACGAGAACAAAGGATTTGTATGCTAGAGGGGAGTTATCAGGGGCTTAAAATCAGACCTCAAGACCATTTCGAGAGGAATTTCACTGAGGATAGACGCGCAACTCCTCGCTCTGCAGATGACCCTTCTCCTGCGAGACCCAGCCTGGCGATCTCTTGAGACGGGTTACAGGAACATCGACACGCCGTGCATCAACAAGTAAGTGTCTTCGTTAGTGGATAAACTGGTAGTCGCGTGTAGCCCGACTTACGAGACTTCACTGTGTGTCGGTTAGCGATTTGAGCAAGACCTCCACGCAGCTTAAAGGGCGCCTTTAACTCTCAACAACACCCGCGACTGTTACTCTGCTCTGAAGAAGCAGTCACATGGAGCAGATGAACTCTCCACATCGCCACACACACACGGGCGAGAAGCTGTTCAATTGCTCTGTGTGTGGGAAGGCATTTTCACAGAAATCAAATCTTAACACTCACCAGAAAACACATACGGGCGAGAAGCCGTTCAATTGCTCTGTGTGGGAAGGCATTTTCACTGAAATCAACTATTGAGATTCACCAGAAAACAGACCAGAAAATCTGCAATAATAGGGAAGTTAAATCAAAAAGTGAAATGCAGAGTGCTGCAATGAGTCCTGAAAAAAATACATCTTTCGAACCTATGCAGGTGGATCCTGAGAGATGGCTGAATGTAGTGGATGTAATGATTCCTGACAATTCCTCTTTCGACCCCATGCAGTTGGATCCTGAGAGATGGCTAGATGTAGCGGATGTAATTAGCGCTGACGACAATTCCACTTTCGACCCCATGAAGTTGGATCCGGAGAGATGGCTGGATGTAGTGGAGTGGCAGAAGACTCAAACGTATTGAGTACATCTGTTACCTGTTGCCCTGCTGTGTATATTCGTGTCTCTTAGATATGTTTTTTCGGTGATTTCCAGTACTCCGAGCTAGAGTGATGTTGTGAATGCTCTATGATGTGTTCAGATGGAAGTCTTCCTTTTAAGTTGCATAAGTGTTCACTTATTTCAGGATGACAACAATGTTATACTTCTATAGATGCGTTGCTTCGTCTGGTGGTTGTATCATCGTGACTGGTAAATGTGTGGTGTTTATGGTAGAAGGTGCCATGTCATCTTCTCACAGCTAATTGCGTGTTAACGTTCATTCTAGACTTCGTCACGTTCAGGTGGTGCTTTGTAGTCCTATCGGACTACTTGTTGATGTGTTGTGAAGCGCAGTGGTTGTGTGGTGGTTCAATTTCTAATTTCTCTCTCGTGGTTAAGTGGTTTTGTTGAGCTAATTTTAAACACGTTCTTTATTTTTCTTATCATTGTGTATTAAATAAAATAACTTAAAGTAATAGGTTTCAGAGTGTGCGTGGATTGCACGTTCGTTGTTCTTGTGTTTGATGGCTTGGACTTCTGGACGAATGGCTTCAGTCGAAAAGGACGTCAAAGGGGAAATCGACGTTTACGTGTTTTATTTTAAGAATATCTTTTAACTGTTGAATTCCTATTGGGAAATAATTTGCCTAGTTCCTTTCCTGTTTGAGCCTGCGTATTAATAAAGATGTCGATACGAGTATTAACGTGAATTTTCTTGCAGATTAATAAAGACCTGAATTGTTTTTAAAGATGACTGATCGTACGTTATTGCGACCATGTTTCCTTTAAAAAACACGGACGAGTAGACATACACACACGAGTGTACATCCAAACAAGACTGTATATACAGCGGTGTGCATTCACACACGAGTGTGCATGTGTTTCTACGAGTTTTAACGGCAATATAATTACAGAACAATAAAGACCTGATAGGTTAAAGATGACTGATCGTCCCTTATTGCTACAATGTTCTTAGCGAACACGTGTGGAGGCGAGTTTCAGGTGAAGCATCTCCATCACACAAGTTGACCCTTACCTGGCAGCATCGTGGCAGTCCGCTGGTCACACTCATGACGTCACACTCATGACGTCACACGCACGAGCTGTAGGGGCGGGGCTCTGTCTGCTCAGTGGCGCTGTTTTCATTCATTTAGCACCACGAGCGGGGAGTCTCATCCCTGTAGTTCCCTGTTGTGGTGGCGCATTCCTATCACATTGCCCCAAAATTCTTCGTACGACACAATATAAAAATAATTTGTTTGTTCCAATATGCAAAATCATACACGAGTACACATATACACTCCCATGTACACACACCCACACACGAGTGGACATACACAGCGCTGTAGAAACATACACGAATGTGCATACACACTTCTTCATACATACACACACGGGCGCACATGCATACAAGTGCGCATACACACACGAGTACAAAGGGATTGCGTTCTACTACACGAACAAATGTGCGAACAAATGATTTTACATACCTATACACACACATTCACGCATGTACATATCCACATCAACGAGTGTAAATAAACACACGAGTGGACATACACAGAAGTACAGATCCATGTACATACAAACAGTAGTATTTTTTCACGACCTCCTGTTGTTTGGAATTACCCAGCCACGAGCAGAGTTCGGAAAAAAAGAATCCGCTACCTAATCCGCGGTGCCGGACGGTAACGCTGCGGTGGATGTGAGCAATGTCCTGGAGGGAAGGCGCGTAGCCACCACAGATACCCACGAGGTCTCTGGACGGGTGCGAGGCGCTGGTAACCTCTCCAAATTCAATGCAATAATTATTTTTAAAAACATCCAAAATATTAAACACATACACACGAGTTTAACACGTAGGATTTCGGGGCCAATATCATCCATAATAGAGGTTGTTAGGTTAGATCGCTGAAGTATATAAATGTGTCTTTAAAATAAAACATTAAATAAATGCATGCCGACAAAGGGCAGCATACTTCAATAGAGCGCAGCTGCGTGGTCAACACATCTATGCTTCAATATAAGCAACGAAACAGTGAGACTTCCCAAATCTGATTGTCGACTGATGAAGCTAGTTTTAATTACAGGCGAAACGTCGTACTCAGATTGTAAATGTTGTGGCTTGGCTCTCCAACACACCGGTGTGCTGTACTCGTGAAACATTTGCTTGTTCTGTTTACGTGACAATCCTTACTAGTTCGCTTTGTCGGGTGGTGGCGGGTTTCAACGACACATTTATATATTTAAGCGATCGAACCCAAAAAAACCTTTAATATGGACATGATAATAAACCAAGCTTACAAGCTAAACCATTCAGATGAGCATTCAAAGTTCATGGCAGAAATTATAATATAAAACACTCGTTTTCTAGAAGCACCCCGCTCAACACGATTGTCATTAAATATATTTATAAAACAAAGTCAGTACAGTATAAACTTGCACATCTTATTCCAATCAAGCTCGAGATCACCAATTTTTATATTTCAGACTGTATGTCGCTTTATAATCCTCTAAACTTGCAGCAGTTTAGAGGACATTGGGGGGTGAATATTAGCAAATTAACTCGAAGCACGGAATAATGCATGGAGATGCACATCCTTATTCAAACGGAAGTGTACAATTATGCAGTGAGATGTACATACGTATTATGTTGCTAGATATGCGGATTGTTAATGTAAAAATTACAATTGAAGACAAAGTCCATGATAGGCCAAGGCGAGAACAAAGGATTTGGATGTAGTGAGATGTACATACGTATTATGTTGAAATGCAATTATGGGATTATTCACTACTTGTGGAATGCGTAGGAGGTGGGCGGGGGGTTTCAAAGTCATATTATGCCCGTGCATTATGCAGGATTAGCAGCATCAAAGGGAGGGAGTAGGGTTAGCATTCATAAAGGGAAGGAATGTTAATAGTATGGAGCTGCAGTAACTAAACCACCACGTAAAAAACTAAAATATGAACTACATCAGTATCATTAGTATACTAAATATACTCTCCAATAAGCTGAGCTACTAACAGAAATTCATACATTACAATTTTACGTCGCAAAAAACAGAATATGCCTCCAGCTACACTTTTTTCTCTTACATCACACGAGTCTACCCCGTACTATATACTGCCATAGACAAACCCAACATTAAATAATATGCTGTATAACTATACACCACCCTATACCTTAGACTATACATTATAATATTACACTATGTATTATTCTACCCACCCTACTGTATACCATACTGCTGTATATTCACTATACAATTATGATACTATATATTACCTTATACATTATATTAAACATTACACTTTTATACTATTTGTTATTATACAATCTTCTGTGCGCCTTTTGGCGTCATCTGGTCCAACCCATATGAGACTAGGCTCGAAGGAAAGCTGTCTCGGGTGTGGACCAATCAACTTCAAGGACAGTGCACATTATCAGAGTTATGTCTTTTGTTTGTATTTATGACTGCAGGTATTGCGGTCTATGCAAACATGACTCCTTGCAAAAAGGTGTCAGTTTTGTTGCCAGATAGAAGGGTAAAGAACCAATTATCACACTCCCTGTTGTTTGGCATTCCCCTGCCCACGAGTAAAGTTCTGTAAAAACAACCCCCTACCTCATCAGCGGTGCAGGGCGGTAAAGCTGTGGTCAATGTGAGCAATGTCCGAGAGGGAAGGCTCATAGACATCACAGAGGCCCACGAGGTCTCCGGACTGTTGCGATGGGCTGGTAACCCCTCCACATTCAATGCACTTACCGTGAGAACACGTGGTAAATAAAAACACACACATCACTGTACATACACATCAGTGTAAATACACACTGCTATAGACTGATGATGGTTATAATAATAAACAACACTTACAAACTATACCATCCAGATGGGTATCCAGAGCAATTGTAACCGTTTTAATTGATCGAATATAACAAATAACCTTCGTTGTTTAGACACACCATCAACAAGAGTCCTTAAAAATATCCATAAAATCAAGTCACCACGCTATAAAGCACCTCTTAGAATATCTCCATCAGCATTGCAACATTTTATACTTATATTCATAGTCGATAAATTGATCACAGTTTACAGGCCATTGTAAATGTGCAAACTAACAACATGTACATACCACCCCCCAATGTCCTCTAAACTGCTGCAAGTTTAGAGGATTATAAAGCGACATAGAGCCTGAAATATCAAAAATTGGTGATCTCGAGCTTGATTTGGAATAAAATGTGCAAGTTTATACTGTACTGACTTTGTTTTATAAATATATTTAATGACAATCGTGTTGAGCGGGGTGCTTCTAGAAAACGAGTGTTTTATATTAAAAAACTCTGCCATGAACTTTGAATAATCATCTGAATGGTTTAGCTTGTAAGCGTGGTTTATTATAATGTCCATATTAAAGGTTTTTTTGGGTTAGATCGCTTAAATATACAAATGTGTCGTTGAAACCCACTACCACCCGACAAAGCCAACTAGTTAGGGTTGTCACGTAAACAGAACATGCATATTAGTCACTAGTACAGCACACCGGTGTGTTGGAGAGCCAAGCCACAACATTTACAATGTGAGTACGACCTTTCGTCTGTAATTAAAACTAGCTTCATCAGTCAACAGTCAGATTTGGGAAGTCTCACTGGCCCCTACAGCTCGTGAGTGTGACGTCATGAGTGTGACCAGCGGACTGCCACGATGCTGCCAGGTAAGGGTAAACTTGTGTGATGGAGATGCTTCACCTGAAACTCGCCTCCACACGTGTTCGCTATGAACATTGTAGCAATAAGGGACGATTAGTCATCTTTAACATGTCAGGTCTTTATTGTTCTGCAAGTATATGAACGTTAAAACTCGTAGAAACACATGCACACTCGTGTGTAAATGCACACCGCTGTATATACAGTCGTGTTTGGATGCACACTCGTGTGTGTATGTCAACTCGTCCGTGTTTTTTAAAGGAAACATGGTAGCAATAACGTACGATCAGTCATCTTTAAAAACAAATCAGGTCTTTATTAATTTGCAAGAAAACTCACGTTAATACTCGTGTAATAACAGCCATAGAGGGTTCACGTGGGGATTGGCTTGCCAATCCTGCTTTGTAGCCAATAAGGGTTGAGATAGGGAGCATGGCCCCGGCGTGATCACGGCATGTCATCAGGAGTGATTGGCCCAGCCATTCGGGGCCCCAGCTAATGGGAAGCCGGATGAGAGGCGTGGTCCCGGGATTGACAGGGAACCATCGAGAATGGTCGAGGCTGTCCATGAAGGATTGGCCGGGGGGACCACGTGACGGAGGGATTAAGAGGGAGTGAGAGAGAACGATCGAGAGCAGACTGGGGAACGAGCAGAGCGAGATGCCACGCGCGTACGGGGGCTCTGGGTGCCACGTGCGCGGTGGGAACTGGTGTGAAGTCTGCCCGCTCTCTGTTGTCTGCCAGCAACGGAGAGTGTGTGAGTAAAGTGTATTGTGGTGAAAATAAAGAGGACCGATTCCGAAGCCGTCTCAGAAGGATTATTACACTCGTATCGACATCTTTATTAATACGCTTGCTCAAACAGGAAAGGAACTAGGCAAATTATTTCCCAATAGGAATTCAACAGTTAAAAGATATTCTTAAAATCAAACTTAGGATGGCTCTCTTTTCATGTTCACGGAGAATCGCTACAAATCCTTTGTTCTTCCCCAACATACAGGGTGCACCATCAGTACAGACAGAAATAAGTTTATCCATCGGTAGTTTTTTTTATTTAGCAAACTCCATGAAAGACGTGAATAAATCCTCTCCTCTTGTTGTCCCTTTCATTGGCAAAACAGCCAAGCTTTCCTCACGCAGTGTGTCACCTGCAGCATACCTGGCAATTATACTGAACTCAGATAGATGGCTAACGTCTGTTGACTCATCTAACGCGAGAGAAAAGTATGTCCCGGCGTTTATGTCCTTAATTTGTGTTTCCTCGACTTGATTTGCCATCATGATGCTACGATCGTGAACAGTTCTTGCTGACAGAGGCATGTCTTTTATTCATTTGATTATCTTGTCTTTATTTGGGAAGTCATCAAACAGTTCATTGGCCACATCAAGCATGAATGTTTTGGCATACTCGCCATCTGTGAATGGCTTTCCATTCCTTACTATTGCCAAAGCACCCGCAAAGCTAGCGGAATTCCCGTCACCTTGCTTGGTCCACACACGTAGTTGCTGCTGACTCGTCTGCACTCTCCGCTGTAGCTCTTCGCATGCCTTTTTCCTGCTGTCCCCCGCTGGATATTTCGATGCAAATGAAGCATGGTGCGTATCGAAGTGCCGCTTTATATTTGACCGTTTCATCAATGCAATTTTATCATTGCATATTAGACATACCGCAGATCCTGCTCTCTCCACAAATGCAAATTCCTCTGCCCACGCAGCCTGGAATGCACGGTAATCATTGTCTTTTTTATTTTCACCATCTTTTCCGTTACAAGGGTTGAAGCGGATAAACTAGTTGGCTATCTGATCAAATGGATTTCTACACCTTTACAATAACCCGTCACATGCTCGCGAGCCATTGGTTCCCGACCCGACCCACGGGTCACGGGTCACAGGGCCCGTGACCCGTGAAATTTATCTTCAAAACTAATTTCTGTTTACTTTAAAATGACACAGTATTATTAAGCAATATCACAAGTATTTAAAAATCAGTTCCAAACTGATTTTTTAAAATTATTATTATTTTTTTCAACTCAAAATTGTCTGGGAGCCATATGCCGTCACCGGAAGAGCCATATATGGCTCGCGAGCCATAGGTTCCCGACCGCTGGTGTAGTGTATAGTGTAGTGTATAGTGTAGTGTATAGTGTAGTGTATAGTAGTGTAGTGTATAGTGTAGTGTATAGTAGTGTATAGTGTAGTGTATAGTAGTGTATAGTAGTGTATAGTGTAGTGTATAGTAATGTATGGTAATGTATAGTAGTGTATTGTAGTGTATAGTGTAGTGTATAGTGTAGTGTATAGTTTGTTGATGGCTCGTGTGCCATCAACAAAAGGACCCTGTCCACCAAAACATGAAGTGGTAGATTAGTGAGATGAGAGACCTGGAGACAAGACACAGGCCAGTGAGATGAGAGATGAATAAGCGGTAGAGTTTGGAGAGCTATAGACATACAGATTAGTGGTCACAAGCACACACATGTTACATGACCCGCCAGCACATGTCAGCTTTCTTTTACGTGGCTCTGGAAAATGTGGCTGAAGATCCCCCGCTCGAGAGTGGATTGGCAGCAAGGTGGCTCTGCACGACGCGAGGAAGCAGCAAGGTTGGACTGGACAACACTCGAGACTTTAATTGCATTTCAGGGCGAGCCACAGGTGCCACGATCGCACGTGGGCACTCGGTCAGTCGCGACGAAACCTACAGATCACATTCATTTAAGCAACACACAAGGTACACAGCAAATGCCACTTGTACGCAGTTAGTGCTTCGCTTTGGGCCAGTTCATTAGCAGACAACCGCTGGAGTAATTTTGAACTTTGCTCTTAACATCCCCGAGTGATTTCACTGTGCCACGTGCTGCTATTCTGCGCGCAGTAGCGAAGCTGCCTTGTCAACGATGAGAGGCGACTCCTCGCACCGATGATGGCGATGGCGGAGGCGATTGGATTCGTAGCCGGATCAAGCGGTGCCAGTCCCCCTTTATACCGCGTCGACTCGTGTCGTCGCCGAGACTCCGCGAGCATCCACTACACACCACTCTCCACCTCCGCCACCGTCACGTCGAACAAAGACAGGTCCACGACGCCGCGCTCCACATCGACGTCGATCGGCGCAAACAGCCGACCGGCCAGGACCTCCGACCTCAGGTACGAGGTCCTCTGACGGCAGACGGTGCCCGAGCCCTCGCAGGTGGCCTGCAGGAACACGGCGAGCTCCACGTGCTCGTCCGGCCACCTCGGCTCTCGCAGCAGCAGTGGCAGCAGGGGGCTGTCGGGGCCCAGCTCGTGGTGGAAGGTCAGCGGGAAGAGGAAGTAGGGCCAGGGCCGGGCCCCCAGCTGGTCCGGCCAGAAGTCGACGGCGCTCTGGCGGAGAGGCCGGCCCGGCCGCGAGCGGTAGAGCACGGCCGACACGGCCACGTCCAGCAGCGCCGACGGGCGCAGGTTGGCGACGCGGAACGCGAGGCGGCGGCGGCGTCGCTCCCCGCCGCGGCCCCCCCAACACACCACCGCCACGTCGCTGAAGCGGATGGTGCCCGTGTGCGGCTTGGGCCGCGCCATCTTGGCCACGAACGCTCCTGGGGGCGGCACGGGGGCGGCTCGGCCGCCGGGGTCAATTAATAATTGTCGCGCGCACAGCGCGTCCCAAGAGACCCGGGAGGGTCCCGCTACGTCGGGATGTTGGGCTGAGGGGGGCCGCATTCACCCAATGAAGCCAAACTGCGATTGTGCTCAACACCGACCTGAAGCTTTCGTCTCCGCTCCATTTCTCATCATCTCCACTCTCGCGAGCACCGCTTAGTTTCACTTGTCAAACGTCACAACTTGACCACTACCCCCGAGGGCGCTCTCGGTGCCAAACCACGAGACCGAGAAGCCGTTGGGGACTCGCACTCCCGTCGTAGGTCGCTCACAAACTTGGGAGACGGTGACCTCTTGATGAGGTTTATCCAAATGTATTCTGATAGTGACCCTAAGAAAAGCGGACCACAAAGCAGTTCTACAGGAACCGTGGACGGTTTCTGCCTAATGCACAGAGGCCGAGTGCCTGTTGTGCGCGTTGTAGGTGACCTGCGTCTATCCTCGCATCACTAGCATTGAAACGGGCGTTTTACTTCCCCCCCCCCCCGCCAACCCCCATGAATCCGGCGGCCACGTGGCGCGGAAACTCAGAGGAGCCCCCCACGTGTCCGGGCACGGCTCTAGCCACGGGCGGGGGGGGGGGGGGGGGGGGGGCTGCTCCGGACGCCGAATCCACGGGGAGGAGGAGGAGAGCAAAGCCACAACATTTACAAGGGGAGTGTGACGCTTCGCCAGTAATTACAAACTAGCGTCGTCGAGTGGACGGCCAAGATTTGTCGAGAAATCCGTCCCGTTTCGTTCCTTGGAGGGATAGATGCGACGACGTCACACGCCGCGAGCCCTTCGCGTGCGAAGAGGGGAAAGTAACGAATGCACGCAGATTACAATGGGCGGCCATTGCTGGTCGGGTCACTCGTGGTAATCAACGTGAACTAGCTCAGATCCACTGCTGGATTATATGTTTCCCGCCCGAGGACGGCCGCTTGTGTTGACTTTACCGAAAGAACCAAAGGGGTGTGGATTCCAGCAGTCACGAAAGCTTCAAATCACATCGTGCTCATTGATATTCTTGGGTCAATGGGTAAAGTCACGTAGATAGGCTCAAAGAAAATAACAAAAAACAACAAAAAACGACGACGCTTCGATCGCAACACAAGATGAAACGTCCCGTAGACCCAAGCTTATTAATTGCTACAGTCACGGAAGCTTGAGGTCAAGATGCTCATTTCTGGCCAACCCTCACATCAACTGTGTCGCTCATCTCCAGGAGAGGTCCCGAGTGGCAACGTGCGCGCAAGGAGTCCCGCTGGGATCGGCTCAGCAGCCGCCCCCCGCTCCACGGGGCCACACACACGGCTGACAGAGGAGCGCTTTGAACGTTGGCAGGAAAGCTTCATCAGAGGACTGCATCCCGCGCGAATGTGAGGGAGCGTGCGAGAGACTGTGGGAGCCCGTGCCTGCGATGGACGCTGGAATTCGGAAGCCACGGAGGAGTGCGATTATAGCCACGCAACCCCCAACGGTGCGGGTCGCGGTGGCAGTAAAACCACCACGGTAGCGGAGTATGGGCAGCAAAACGACGGCAACTCTGTCTGTGCCACACTCTCTCCTCCCGCTCACACCGCCGCGTCTCACTCGCTCACACGCACGCTGAGACAAATGTCCTCGGTGTAACCGTAGTCAACTTGTGGGGCGAGTGCTGTTTGCGAGCACATACGAAGAAGGAGCACGAAGGGATGGATGGCCAGCACCACACCCGTCAGCCTCCGTCTCCTCGGTGGCGATATTCACACACGTGGAGTGGTGGTGGTGATGTTCACACACGTGGTGTGGTGGCGATGTTCACACACGTGGAGTGGTGGTGGTGATGTTCACACACGTGGTGTGGTGGTGGTGGTGTTTACACACGTGGTGTGGTGGTGGTGGTGTTTACACACTATCTCTAACACACACACACTGTCTCGAACACACACACACTAACACACACACGCACTGTCTCTCACACACTAACACACACACTAACACACACACAATAACACACACACACTGTCTCTAACACACACACTAACACACACTAACACACACACACACTAACACACTCTAACACACACACACTAACACACACACACACTAACACACACACACACTAACACACACTAACACACACTGCCTCTCTCACCGGTCATGAACGCGTCCAGCATGAGTCCCAGCACCATGTGCGTGCCCAGCAGCGCGGCGGCCGCGGGGCACGCCTCGGGGTCGGGGTGCATTGCCCCGTAGCCCACGGTCAGCTGCGTCTCCAGGGCGAACGAGAATGCGGCGAGCAGCCCCGTGAGCCGCCGCACGCACACGGCGCCCGAGGGGGGCGGGGGGCCCAGGTCGCCGTGCAGCAGCGCCAGCGCGTACCAGGCGAGGCCGAACAGGAGCCACGAGAGCGTGAAGCTGGCGGCGAACGCGAGCAGCACCAGCCCCCAGCGCAGCTCCAGCAGCCACGTCCACAGGTCGCCGAGGCGCTGCAGCGCGGCGCGGGGACCCCGCGGAGCCCAGCGCCGGCGGCTCGAGCCGTCCCGGCCGATCAGACGGCCGCCGCCGCCCCCCCCGGGGACGCCGTGGGGCCGGTGTCCGCCTGGGGAGGGGGGAGCCGGGGCCGGCCTCCACGGCCAGGGACACAGGCGCCGCAGGCGACTGGGTCGAGTCACCGACTCGCTGCTTCTCATCCGGGTCGGGGGTCTTCTCGGCTTTGCCTGCACTGCGAGTCTGGCTCGCTGTGGTGTCAGTGCCCCGTCTGGGTTGCACGCCCTGGCGACAAATTTAACATAATAAAATACAATTCTCACGACGTTTCGGCCACAACGCAAGCAGCCGTCCTCAGGTGAAGAACAGGTCTGTCGGGAAGACGGCGTCTGAATGAAACACCACCAGGCTTGGCAGCGTATATTTAAGCTGGGTTGGAGGGGGGAAGGGGCGCCTTGACAAAGGAATCTGCATATCAAGAGGAATTTAGACACGGGGAGACACGCTGAGACACAGAGACACGGGGAGACACGCTGAGACACAGAGACACGGTGTGACACAGAGACACAGAGACACAGAGACACGGGGAGACACGCTGCGACACAGAGACACACAGACACGGAGAGACACAGAGACACGGTGTGACACAGAGACACGGGGAGACACGCTGCGACACAGAGACACACAGACACGGAGAAACACAGAGACACACAGAGACACGCTGAGACACAGAGACACGGGGAGAGACACAGAGACACATCGACGATGATGGTGATGATGGTGACGATGATGGTGATGATGGTGATGTTGACTATGGTGATGATGGTGACGATGATGGTGATGATGGTGATGTTGACTATGGTGATGATGGTGGCGATGGTGGTGATGGTGACGATGATGGTGACGATGGCGATGTATCCTGGTGGCGATGGTGGTGATGGTGACGATGATGGTGATGATGGTGATTGTACCCTGGTGGCGATGATGATGGTGATGATGGTGGTGATGGTGACGATGATGGTGACGATGGTGATTGTACCCTGGTGGCGATGGTGATGATGGTGACGATGATGATGGTGGTGATGGTGACGATGGTGATGGTGACGATGATGGTGACGATGGTGATTGTACCCTCGTGGCGATGGTGATGATGATGATGGTAATGATGGTGGTGATGGTGATTGTACCCTGGTGGCGATGGTGGTGATGGTGGTGATGGTGGCGATGGTGATGATGGTGATTGTACCCTGGTGGTGATGATGATGGTGATGATGGTGATGATGGTGATGATGGCGATGTACCCTGGTGGCGATGGTGATTGTACCCTGGTGGTGGAGATGGTACCCTGGTGGTGACGATGGTGATGATGATGGTGATGATGGTGATGATGGTGACGATGGTGATGATGGTGATGATGGTGGTGATGGTGGCGATGGTGATGATGGTGACGATGATGGTGATGATGGTGACAATGGTGATTGTACCCTGGTGGTGATGATGGTGATGATGATGACGATGGCGATGTACCCTGGTGGCGATGGTGATGATGGTGATGATGGTGATGGTGACGATGATGGTGATGATGGTGATGGTGATGATGATGGTGATGATGGTGGTGGTGATGATGGTTGTGGTGATGGTAGCGAGTAGCAGCAGCACCTATGAAGGTAGACACAGACAAAGATCCCCCGTGTAGCCTCTACAGACTGCTGAGGCAAGTGCTGTTAGTAGCGAGTAGCAGCACCTATGAAGGTAGACACAGACAAAGGTCCCACAACCACCACCACCACAACCACCACCACAACAACCACCACCACCACCCCCATCATCACCACCACAACCACCACAACCACCACCACAACAACCACCACCACCACCACAAGCACTACCACCACAACCACCATCACAACCACCACCACAACCACCATCACAACCACCACCACAACCACCACCACCACCATCACAACCATCACAACCATCACAACAACCACCACAACAACCACCACCATCACAACCACCACAACCACCACCATCACAACCACCACAACCACCATCACAACCACCACCACAACCACCACCATCACAACCACCACAACCACCACCATCACCACCACCACCACAACCACCACCATCACCACAACCACCACAACCACCACCACCACAACCACCACAACCACCACCATCACAACCACCATCACAACCACCACAACCACCACAACAACCATCACCATCACAACCACCATCACCACAACCACCACAACCACAACCACCACCACAACAACCACCACCACTACAACCACCACCACAACCACCACCATCACAACCACCACCACAACCACCACCACCACAACCACCACCACAACAACCACCACAACAACCATCACCACCACAACCACCACCCCCACCACCATCACCATCACCACCACAACCACCACCACAACAACCACCACCACCACAACCACCACCACCACAACCGCGATGAGAATTTCTCACCTCGGGTTGCAGTTCACACGAGGCGGCAGGAGCAGCTGCTGCTGCTGCCTCGTGACGTCACGCGGCACAGGCCGTGACGTCACTTCTGGGATTCAAGTTCAAGTTTTCGGTGTCGCCCCGGGAGCCATTCGGCTCTTGAATCGGGTGCAACCGCAACAAACAGAAAACAAAAACACGAACAAGAAACATCTTAAAGTGAATACTCCCCTCCCGCAACGAGCGGCTCTGTAACTTAAATAAATTATGTTAATGAGCCCCCAGTCACCGGGCGTGGCTTTGCCCAAATAAGGATTGGCACTGGGACGTAGGTGACGTCACGCTCAAGAGCTTCGCGGTCGGGAGTGGGTGACATGACATCACTTGCGAGGCACACCGCCCCCTGGCGTTTGACGCCGATGAGGTCACGCTGCGTGGTGACGTCAGAGAGCGGGGTCAGAGTTCAAGTTGTTGTTGGCAGTGTCGTGAGCGCTGCGCTCCGCACCGACTACCCGAGTTCCATTCCCGCTCGTGGCCAACACCGCCAGTGACGACTTTCTGAGCCGGTCCTGAGCCTCCCCTACGTCGACTCAGCCTCAAACGAGTACCCGGTGCGGTGTGTCCAACATCGCTAGCACTGGGGAGACAAAGGCGGCCGGGCGTGGTGCTGGCCACCCACCCCCTCGTGTGCCGTCCCACCCTTAATAGGTGCTCGCTAACAGCACTTGCCCCTACAGTCTGTGCAGGCTATACGGGGGATCTTTGTCTTTGTGTGTTGGGAGCAAGTTTGAGTGGCGTATAGTCGTGGGAGTTGAACGGGCGCCTGCTGCTACTGACAGTCATTGACTGCGGTGGGACAGACGCTCATAGACACACACAGACAGAGAAGACAGGCGGACAGACAGAGACAAGAGGAACACAGACAGAGAGAGACGACATAGACACAGAGACAGGCAGAGAGAGACACACACAGAGGCAAACAGAGATACAGACAGAGATGTTGAATCGAACACACCGAACTCGCTCCATTGAAAGAGATTCCTCGATCTTTGCCCATCCCCGGAAGTCGTTTTAGTTTCTATTTATTTCCCTGTGTGGTGTGTAGTGTAAGCAATGTGGGATATTGATGTACACGGACATGAACAAGATCAGCAGACAAGACGTCTTTCATACTCTTTGGTTCTTTCAGTAAAGTCACGTAGGTAGAAAAAATTAAATAATAAATAAATCACGACGTTTCGATCGCAACACAAGCGGTCGTCCTCAGGTGAAAACTTCCAGACATTGTCGCGGCAGAAGTCACGTGAGCTACAGCTGAGCATTGTTTGACTGGTAAGAACGAAGTGGACCAGCCTACAATAGATTATTTCGTCCGTCCGTCCATCCGTCCGATGTCCGATTACGTGTAGCAACATCGCCCCCTACTGAAAACACTTGGCATGATCCTACAAAAACCTTTAGACTCTGTGAGGCTTTCCTGGCTAAACAAGTGTAACATTCCCTTATAATTCCCTCAGATAGCTTTTAATTAAAACATTTAAATTAATGAGGCTCTCCTGGCTAAACACGTGTAACATTCCATTATAATTAAAACTTTGAAATTAAATAAAAAACTCACAGCGCCCTAAAGCCTACAGCTAGGCCTAAAGCCTAGAACTAGGCCTCACAGTCTCCCTTCGTATCGTACCCCCGCGTGTGTGAAAGGGAGTTCATGTTTAACAATGTTACATTCCCTGATGTTTTTAATTTAAATTAAAAATTAGGTCACAGCGCCCTAAAGCCTACAGCTAGGCCTAAAGCCTAGAACTAGGCCTCAAAATCTCCCTTCGGATCGTCCGATTAGGTGTAGCAACATCGCCCCCTACTGCAAACACTTGGCAGGACCCTACAAAAACCTTTAGACTCAGTGAGGCTTTCCTGGCTAAACAAGTGTAACATTCCCTTATAATTCCCTGGGATAGTTTTTAAGTAATACATTTCAATTACAAATGTACTCGCAGCGGCCTAAAGCCTACAGCTAGGCCTACAGCCGAGAACTAGGCCTCAAACTCTCCCTTCGTATCGTACCCCCCCGCGTGTGTGAAAGGGAGTTAATGTTTAACAATGTTACATTCCCTGATGTTTTTAAATAGAAACATTTAAATTTAAAGCTTTTACATAAAAATAAACTCCCTACCCCCCCGTCGTCGGCGGGTCTCCAGCCTAGAGCCAGGCCTGGAAATCTCTCCCCCGCTTGGGGTGTATTGGGCGGGGCTACAGCGGTAGGGGGTGGGGCTGGGCGGGGCTACTGCGGCAGGGGGCGGGGCCACGAGGTGCAGGGCGGGGCTACGCGGGGTTGGGGCGGGGTTACGGCGGTAAGAGGCGTGGCCACGAGCTGGGGGCGGGGACACCGAGATGGGGCGGGGCCACGGGTGGCCGGGGCAGGGTTACGCGGGTGTAGGGCGGGGCCACGGGGGCGGAGCGGGGCCACGGGGGACCGGGGCGGGGTCAAGCGGTGTGAGGCGGAGCTTAGCGCGATGGAGGGAGGGGCCGTTGGCGAAAAGGGCCGGAGTCTACAGTCGAGAATACAGTACCGGGGGCGAGAAGGCGGGGCTAATAGTCATAGGGGCGTGGCTTACCCCAAGAGGTCAAGACCATGGGGGCGGAGTGTGGGAGGGGCAGAGCAGAAAGGAAGTAGAGATACGTCACGTGAGGGCTGCGTTAACCAATCGTATCCCACGTCTCGCGTTATCGGTTCCCGCGCGTGTCGTGATTTGTCGGATGAATCAAGCACGTGGAGTCCAGCGGACCAATCGCAAGGCGTCTTGCTGGGGGTGGGGGGGTCGGTTCACTCGCGCTGCCATTGGATGCGCGCGCCGCGGGCGCGTGGTTGGTTGTCCTAAGAATGAATTACTGGGGACGTCCAATTTATTTCAATGCGAATTTAGCGTTACTAAAACAATAGCTGCGTGTAATTCACGCAGTGAGGGAAAACTGTTAAAATTTCTGATAGTATAAAATATCTCGCAAGCCATTGACCGTTGCTAGGAGACCCAACGACCAATGAGCGCGCGCCTCACTGCGGTGACGTCACGCCACAACCTCACCGGTTAACTTTTTTCGGTCAAGTCACGTACATAGAAGAAATAATACTGAGTGAACCTGCCTACTACTACTGAGTTAACCAGCCTACAATATATTATACTGTCCGTCCGTCCATCCGATGTCCGAATTGGGTGTTATGACGAAGGAGGCAGAAGCCATGCAGCGGCAGGCCAATACCGAGGCCCGCAACACCGGCCGAGCCGTCTTGACGGAGGAGGCAAAAAGCAAGCAGCGGCAGGCCAATACCGCCGCCCACGCCGCCGCCCGAGCTGTCTTGACAAACGACGCAGAAGCCATGCAGCGGCAGGCCAATACCGACGCCCGCGCCGCCGGCCGAGCTGTTTTGACGAAGGAGGCAGAAGCCATTCAGCGGCAGGACAATACCGAGGCCCGCAACGCCACCCGAGTAGCCCAGTCCGATGAGAAGATAAGGGACGCAAAACGACAGGACAACACGGCTAAGCGTCGCGGCGCTAGGGAAGGCCTTTCAGTGACCAGCAAGGACATCCAATAACAACAGAACACCTCCAAACGTGGCATGTCTCGCACCATTCAAACCCAGGCGATACGCTGTGCCGGGGATGAGCGGCTGATGAGGCTCGCATCGACTATTGTCGAAAAAATAACGATCGATCAGGCTGACATCGATGTCCTTGCTCAAGGTCAGAATTACACAAAGCACCCTAATTTGGGTCTTGCCTACTTTCACCTTTGCTCCGCCGACCCGAACGGCCACGTGTTCAACAACGAAACGTTATTTGGCGACCAGTCTGGCGCAACATGCGAGCTTATTACTTCAACTATTGGTGCGCCTGTGTCCAAGGGTGACGCCATGCGTTGTCAAAAGAGTGCGGCCACTCACGATCCGTCAGGCGCCATTGCCGTGTGTGCCTCTTGCAACGAAATTATCTTTCCTGGCGAGAACGCGCCTGTCCAGCTCGATATCGTGGGGCTGCATGATGCGTTCCATTTGACATTGCAGCAGATGCAGCAACTCGACAGCATGCCAGCGGATGTTGTTTTTGTGCATGTTTCCGTTCTGCGGTGGAATCGACGCTGCTACCACTTGAACCCCGACTTGGTTTATGACATTCATGCGATCGCTCTGTGCACGACATGCGCTGCCAACCCATTGTCTCATGAGTACAGCATTGCTTCCGGACATGACTACGGCCGCCAATCCGCAATGCCGCACCTCAATGCGACGACCTTGAGTGCAGTTGTGCCTGTGCACAACTTTAACATAAACATTTTGGTGCGCCCACATCACTCCATGGGACAGTATTTGCTTTCCAAGTGACGGTCCAGTTGAAGTCGCGAAAACGCTTCCTGTTGTTGACGTCACGCGCCGTCCACACATCACATTCCTTGGCCCTCGTGATCAGTGGCGCAAAATCTGTGGCAAGTTTCATGCTTTGTACGATATCGATGTCCACGGGGCTTACGCGTGGCTTCGGGTTTGGAAACAGCTGCAGCACCCATTCTTTGTGGATGTCACTGTGGACAACTCAACATCAACGCAGTCGAAGCTGATGGAACTCGGGGCGCTAATCGAAGATGAGGCAATTGCTTACGACGAAAAGGATGTGGCCGACATGAGCAACGAGCTGGACCGCGAAGATGAAGCGACACCCGTCCTCGACGACAAGGCACCAGTCGCACTAGTACACTCTGCTGTTTTGCAGACCCAAACCCTCGTACCTCTTGGTCAAAATCTGGCGCTGGATGCTTTGGTGCAAATCGTGCAGCCTGACGACGCCCCGTCTACGAAACCTCCCCGCGAAAAGATCAGGCCTGTTGTGGCCGTGTCGTGGCGCGGAACACGGCTTGTGGAGTGGGACGAAAACGACGAGATATTGATGGGGGCATTTCCCACGCTCTTCATGCTGGGCAAAGGTGTGCCCAAAGGACCAATGACCGTGAGCTTCCATCGGCATCTAGGCCAATTCTACGATGGACGCTTTGAGGACACTCTTTGGATTTCTACAGCGTTCAACCAAAAGCAACGACACGCCTGTATTCGCAAAGCGGCTTCAATTGGAACGAAAAATTCAAAGACGCTCGAAAGCCTCGGAGACCTCGCAAATCTGGATTCCTTTCGTGAGACTCTTGCTCGGGCTCGAGACAACCCGTTGACTCAGGAGGCGAAAGTCCTGAACGCCAAAATATGCAAAGTTCTCTCGATGGTGGGATCCACTGTCCCCTTCAGCCCATTTGAGCGTGCCGCAACGCGTCCGAAACTGCTGTCTACGCGCTATCGTTATGGCGTTGGACTCCATTTCATCACTTTGGCACCCCCCGAGTTCGAGGATTTGACAACATTGCGCGTGGCGATCTTGCGAGTCAAGCACTGGAATGCATCGGTTCAAAAATTGCACCAAGAAGGAACTTCTCGATCGGACTTGCCCAATGATGTGACCGACGGTCCTGGTGGTCGACTTTGTCTGACGGGTCAGAATCCCATGCTGGTCGCACTTTCCTTCCTGCGAAAACAGCTGGTTCTTTTGCATGACGTTATCCGTTGCCCTGCTACGGCAACAACTCGCGTCAGTCGCAACTACACACAACGTGAGCGTGGAGCTTATGGCGTCGTCTCGGTTTTCAACGCCATTGTGGAGCCACAGTTGAGTGGCCGCTTGCATTGGCACATGACGCTCTACTCCTCCTGCCTAGAACCTTCGCTATTCACTCGGCTTGCAGCCGCGCCTGACAACCTGAAAGACGCAGCCGCGGCGTTTCTTGCGAGCACATCATGCACGCACGTGTCTTTGGCCACCCACGACTGGTTACGTGAGTTCGAGGCACACGAGGTCCCAAAACCTCGTGCTGCCGAAATTGCTGTGCCTCCTGCCTCGGACTATGAAGCCTTCGTTGAAGTCGCCGAGCGCAAAGCGATCCTCACAGGATGGCACAGCCATGGGTTCACGTGTGAGAAAGGAAAACGTGGCAAATATATGTGCAGCCTGAGCATGGGACGCGGAGTGCACGATCGTCCTAGCTGTCCTCTTCTTCTCACGATGCACAAAAACGAAGACATCAGCAAGGGCATCCGATGCGACATCGAGGGCCGCGAAATTGACGCCGCAACGATTCAGTTCCTCGAGCAGCCATTGAACCACCTCAATGGCGTCCTGCTGCGGCCTCATTTACGGGGACCGATTGTTTGGGAGTTGCACCGTCCAGAGCAAGACGCTATGTTTGTTGAAACTAACATCATCGCAACCAACCTGCTCGGGTGCCACAACAACTCCTCGATTATCAGTGGTCAAGACGTGGGCGAGGCTGTCGAAGAATACGAAGCTTCCTACATGACAAAAGGAACAGCTGAACTGCGGCAGGCAACCGCGTTCCTGCTTGCCGCAGTCGATGAAATTCACGCCCATCCAAGTCGAGCAGACGACAGTGGTACGAAACGGCGGACCGGCAAACATTTGGCTACTCGCACTGTCAACGCATTCTCGGGCGGAGCACAATGGTCTCTACCCTTGATGGCCTACGCACTTTTGGGACACGTCTCACATCACCAGTGAGTCTTTCCGATACGTCTTTGCCAACGAGAACGTTGCCTACATTGCTCATTGCCTCAAGGCAAAGGACGATGTGCAAGTCGATGCGTCACAGTCAACTGAGGTGCGCAATGACAACCTTTATGCCGAGGCGTGCTTGGACGAGCTCATCGCATCAGTTGACTGCAACGAGAAGAGCGTGGATTTCTGTGGGGGTACTGCGGCTTACGTCATTGGGGACAAGCGATTTTTTTTTTCTTTCGCAAGCAGAGTCGTACGCACACCGAGGCCAGCACTTTCAAGCTTTTTCACAGCTCGAGTTCGAGTGCATCGTTGAGCTAGTACCGAAAAGGAAGCCTGGGGAAGAGTACTCTGGCCGTGGGCGCCCTTCACGCAGAACCTTTCCTCTTGGCAGCGGCCACAAGCTCTTTGATCACTATGACGGCTTAATCCGGACGAAAATTAAGACAGCGATGCTAGCTGGATCCCACCCACCACTTTTTCCCGGAAACAAGCCTGACGAGGATTCAGCGCAGCTCCGGTGGTACAAAGACATGGACGAGCTCGCCAAATACGTCATGGCTCTGCTCACACCATGGGGGGTCCATAACATTGCTTCGACTATGGATCATTGCAGCGATGGACTATGTCAGCTTTTCAACGATTGGAACTGCAGCACTGCGTCGCTTGTAAATCGACAGCGCCTGCGATACATCCAAAACATTATGAGCAAGGGCCATCAAAGCAGCCGCAACGAAGTCGCATCGAGTCGTTGGCGCGAGCGCAATGCCGATTGGTGGGCAAACCTTCGTCACTCGAGCACAGTCAATTGCTCTGTGGGTTCTGGTGAGATCCTACCGGACGACGCAGAGGCAATGGGTCGCATAAGCCACAGAGAGCTTCAAGAACTTACAACTGCGGCTTCAGCAGGTGACAACAATATGGATGCTGCGCACAAGACACTGCGGGACAACTGCTTCGCCCTTCATGGCTCATTGAGCTCTTTGCGCCCACATGCAGCAGCTTCATGTGTCCCGGATTCTTCTATCGTGTACCAAGACCATCATTCTGCCACCAGCACCGCCCCCGATCTTTTGGTGATATGCAAATCAATCCACAGCATGACAATTTAGGATGCCACTGCCACGGGGTCGGATTCATTGCTCGGTGGGAATGGACCTTCCGCGGATACCAACTCGTTGCATGCTTCACCACCCGTCGCCCGCAGTTCTTTAACCGAGGCGCAGCTCGCGATTGTAAAATTCATCATGGACGACGCCGGCCAGAAGCTGTGTCTCATGCACGCCGGTGGTGGAACTGGAAAGTCGTTCATCATCAACCATTTGCAGCGCGAGCACGAGCATAACAACAGTCCAGGTCAACTGCTGCCCGACCGGCGCGGGGGCCATAAAGCTTCCCAACGGACGCACATTCCACATGGTCTTCAAGGCGCACCAGCCAAATTTAACTGCGGGGACGGCAAATGGATGCTATTGCGAGGTCTTTGGGTGGCAACCGTCTCGCACTAGTGTGTATTGACGAAGTCAGCATGTTTCCTGCGAACTATCTCGTTCTCATGGACACCCGCCTCAGATCGATCTATGACCGAGAGTTGCCATTTGGTGGCATCTCTATCCTTCTCAGTGGCGATTTTGTGCAACTACCGGTGGCGGGAGCTGGTCAAGATTTGTATCGCGCCATGTACGGAAACGCAAACAGCGACTCTGCCCAGGCTCGCAGTCTTTTTGCCCAATTTCGCGTCTTCGACATCACCCAGCAAATGCGAGCTGCAAAAGACCCGGGTCATCAAAAGCTGTTGGAGCTTTTTCGGGCACTCCCTCAAAATTACCCCGTTGGATCGCGATGGTCGAAAGACATGTCGTCCTATAAGCTCATGACGGACCCATTGCTTCAAGCTCTTACGCGTGCACTGACGACGGTTGAGGTGGCCCAAAGCGTTGAATGGACAACGAACTCAGTGGTCCTAACGACAAGTAACACCGATCGGAGCGTCATAAACGGGGCAATGGCTGCTATCTTCGCGGCGTCCAACAATACTCCATTGCTACGTTGGCGTCGACAGCTCAAGCTCGAAATACCCAATGCTCTAGCGGTGTTGCTGTACAACGAGGACGCATATCCGGAGCTTTTTGACTCCTTTGTGTTCGATGCACCAGGTCAAATCCTTTGCAACGAAAATGTCAACGTCGAGTATGGCATAGCAAATGGGACAAAATGCCGATATGTGTCGCTGGCATGGGTCGACATCGAGACCAAACACGCTGCTCTTGGTGCCATAAAAGCGCGTACAGACGGGCAAGTCATTGACTTACATTTTGCACTGGACTACATTGTAGTTCAAGTCCAAAGCACGTCCATTGGATCGTGGCCAACACACCTAAACCTCTCTTGCGACAAATCGGTCCTGCATATCCCCATTGGACTAATCCAGCGATCCCAAAAGCATTCCCTCCGCATGGGCAAGAACCTACGAGTCGAGTATCGAGCCCATGCATGTACCTTGGCCTTCGCCCTCACTGTATGGAAAGCTCAAGGTGACACGTGCCCGCGCGTCATAGCCCACCTGGAAAGCAGTCCCAATGCGCCATCATTGACCTACGAGCTTCTTTACGTAATGTTCTCGCGGGTGCAATCGTCGGAAACTTTTCGATCCATGCCGCTGTCTCTCGGTTTTCAACCTAAACGTCTTTATAAACTGCGACCGAATCTTTTTGCGACACGGTGGCGAATGGACATTGCAGAGGACGGGTATTGGCGTTCAAGGGACAATATGCAAACAGAACTCGCAAACCCGCGACGCCCAAAAGCAGCTATGGCACGTGTTCAAGGCAAACGGACATCTACAGGTGTCAACGCACAACTGCCGATCACGCGTCCTGTTAAACGCGCTCGAACAGATGTAACGCGACCTCCAAAACCTACTCAGCGCTACAACGTTTCCATGCTCGAAAACCCCAAGTGTGATTTGACTACCGAGAGCAATCGGCAAAAGATGGTAACAATTCGCACTGTTGCAAACCCCGACATCGTCGATGTTGACGCCCTGGAAATCGACACGGCTCAAACACATCTCTTTACGCACTTTGGAGTACCTGTGTACAAATCAACTAAACGTTCATTGGTGCCAGGCGTTTGGCTCACGAGTGCTGCTGTCGAGCTTTTGATGCACTGCGCTATTCAGGACCAACGCCAGACTATCGCCATCATCTCACCCGACATTTATGCGACCTATTCCCAGGATCCTACGAATTGGCCACGTCAAATCTTGGAGAACGACCGACGTGCTCTTCGATGCCAGCACGGGTTTGGTGACCTTTTCACTCGCCACCTGTGGTTTATGCCTATTTGCAAGGATGGCAACCACTGGCAACTCTTCTGCTTTGTTAACCCTGGACGTCCAGACGCGTGGGTTACTTTGCTTGACTCGTTGAGCCGAGACGGAAAGCCAAACAACGCTATGCCACTCGTCACATTTGCCAACATCTTTCTGGCCATGCTCCTGGCAAATCACGCTGGACAGCTGCAGCCTGCCCAAAACGTGTGCCGTGTCCCGTTGCAAGCAAACGGATACGACTGTGGTATTTTTGCTCTTCTCAACACCAAACATTGCGTCCAGAATGCCGCTTCACTTGTGGGATTGCACCCACCTCTTGGCCCCCTCGACTTCACTAAGTGGTACACACCAAACGACGGCGCTGCATATCGTGCAGATTGTTACTACTCACTGTGTCTGCTCCAAGCTGCACTCACGTAGGTACATACTTGTGCAATACTAGTATTTTTTCCACAACGGTTACTACTACTTTATTGTTTCCTATGTTCCACTACGTCTACGTTTCCATCCACTTATTGGCGGCCATTTTTTGCCATTTCATTTTATTATAGCCATTCATTTGTTCGTTCCTACCAGCCCACCCCGCAGGGACCTGTTTCTGAGTTATGTTTTAATGTCCTGAGGTTAAGTGTGTTGGACGGAGTGGAGCAGCTCCATGGAGTCGGTGCAGTAAAATGACAGCAGCCCCGCCTCCCAGTGCAGGTGACACCCGACTCTCCGGGGAGGATCCTTCACCGGCACTGAGGTCAATACACCACCATGATACACTGAGCAGCTGTTGGTATTTTTATATAAAACCCAGGATGAGTCGTTCTGTCCCAGCCCGCACTCTTTACCACTCCCTTTCAGTGCGATCGTCCCGTACGCGACTCCAACCATCCAAATCCCCGCCACGCCCCCCACGTCCACCTCCCAGTAGTGCTGACCCGACGAGAAGCTCTCGGTGCACAGGGCTTGTGGCCAGTGATCAAAGCGGTGCGGGTGATCGGGGGGGCGACCCTGAGAGACAGTGGTCCGCGTCACCATCCTGAGGTCTGAGGAAATCTGGAGGATGTTGTGGGCCGAGTTTGGGTCCACAGTCGGTGAGCGTCCGTACGTGAATGCCAGCAGGTTTATCACAGCTCCCTGCAGGGCTCTGATCGAGGCGATGTCTTTTTCACTGGGAGATGACGGTGGAGATTCCTTCTGAGTGTCTCTCCGGTTTGTCTCCTTTAGGTGAACCTGCAGGAACGTGAGCCAGTCCCTCTCCTCCTGCAGAGCGCGCGGGCGCGTAGCTGCTGCCTGGAGGTTGCTGATATCACGCTCGTAATGAGCGATGTTCTCCTTGATCTGGGACAGCAGCTCACACCCCTTCACGTCCACGCGATCCAGAGCTGCCTTCTCGTCTTCATCCAGCGTCGCCCTCACGCGGGTGAACTCGCCTGAGATGCGAGCCTTGGTCTGGACCGTGGAGTCCTGCACGTCCTTGCGAGCGGCCTTCATCCGTCCCACGGACGCCTCCGCCTTCTTCCTCTTCTCCTCCACCGCTCGCGTCTCCTCTCCGACTCCATTCTTCAACCAGACTGCTTAGAGACCTGGTAATTAAGGGCCAGAGCCAGGGTTCGGCAATCAGAGCCGTATCGGAGGCGGCAGAAGGCAGCAGTCAGTGGCTCTGGATGAAGAGGAAAGACCCCAGCTGGGCCCCGAAATGAGAGGGCCAGGAGGTATGCGGTCAACAATGCTTGACTCAGGGAGGAGGACGCCCCTGCCATGCATAGTCCCATGGGATGTTGGCTATCAACAACAAGGCAACTCCTATGACTAATTGGGAATGGGACGCAAGCGTAGGATTGATCACCCTGTCGCTGGCCGCCTTTGGGGAGGGTGTATCGTGTGAAAGGCCGAAACACCCTAGGAACCTAAGGTACACTACTGACGATGCGCTCCCCAAATTTCACCAGGCTCACTGTTCATGAACTCTTGGAAGTGCTTGCACAAAGGATAGTAACATCTCATCCTATGTTCTTGGAATCTATTCCGTGTCTGATGCTCATCCTCCAGTGCGATAAACTTATGACCCGTGTGGTCTCCTGCGATGGTGCAGTCCCTGCACACGATGCTGAGGAGGTCTTGCTTGCAGTAGAACTTGAGCTACTCTTTGTGCCTCTTGCACTTGCGTTCTTCAGGGTTCACATCTGGTGAAACCAGGACGTGATCATTGAACTTCTTCTTCGCTCCTGCCCCCCCCCAAATCTCGCGAGAACTCGCTCCTGCCCCCCCCCAATCTCGCGAGAACTCGCTCCTGCCCCCCCCAAATCTCGCGAGAACTCGCTCCTGCCCCCCCCCCCCCAATCTCGCGAGAACTCGCTCCTGCCCCCCCAAATCTCGCGAGAACTCGCTCCTGCCCCCCCCCCCCCCAATCTCGCGAGAACTCGCACCCGGCGCACGTCCTCCAGGCAGCTCCTCTGCAAGAAAGGCGGCACACAGAGCGTCGGGACTTAATGATCATGCACACCGCCCTGCTGCATGCGTGGTGTGTGTACAGAGCGGGTAGTGTAGCAGTTAGCACCTCCTCGTGACTTGCAGCTTGCACTTGCCCCCATGCGTTGCCAGACTTGTGCTTGGAGCCCGTGGCATCAGGCGTGGCGGCAAGCTGCCTGCCACCGGCTCCAGCGGCAGAGTTGCTTCCTCTCCGGGCCCCGCGGCCACGCGGCGAGGTCAGCGGTGGCAGATAGTCGGGCACGGCGAACACGGCCATATCCGGTGGCGGTCTTGTTGTCTTACTGCGGGGCATGGCGGATATTCCCCAGATGTAAGGCTGCTTCTCGCCATCTTCTTCCGTCTCTGCGTCCCAATCCTCCGGGCATGGCTGTGCCTCTCCGCTGCTCTGCGGCACCGAAGAATGACCATCTCCTCTCTCCGCACGCGCCGCCCCTTGCGACGAGGAGCGTTTGTTGCCATAAAGGCAGGTACACTGAATGATTCGGAAGCACACCGGACACTGGCTGCGGGGCGGTGGCGATGTGGTGCGCGATGACTATGCAGTGTTTGATGTTGCCATGAGACCACCCCAAATGCACTCGGAATGTCTCAGCGCAATTTGCGCGAGAGCTTGAACGGTGCGTACACCGGACATTGATGGCGAGACGGTCGCGATGTGTTGCGTGACGGTCAATGAAGTGAATATTATTGCCATAAAGGCATGTACATTGTTTTTGAATGCACGCACAAGTGATCAATGAAGTGAATATTATTGCCATAAAGGCATGTACATTGTTTTTGAATGCACGCAAAAGTGATCAATGAAGTGTATATTATTGGCATAAAGGCATGTACATTGTTTTTGAATGCACGCAAAAGTGATCAATGAATTTCGATTTAAAGCTTTCGTGACTGGAGGGAATCATCTTGGTTTTTTCGGTAAAGTCACGTAGAAGGGAAGTAATAAAATAATAATAAAACATAATTAAATAATTCTCACGACGTTTCGGCTACAACGCAAACAGCCGTCTTCAGGTGAAGAATGAGACTGCCAAGCTAGGAGCTTATATATAAGCTGGGTTGGAGGTGGAAGAAGAGCGCCTTAACAAAAGAATGTGCATATCAAGAGGAATTTAGCATATTCATGGGAAATGCGTAGGAGGTGGGCGGGGGGCTTTCAAAGTCATAATATGCCCATGCATTATGCAGGATCAGCAGCACCAAAGGGGGGGGCATGGGGTAGCATTAACAAAGGGAGGGAATGTTAATAGTTTGTAGAAGCAATGAAACATGTCAATGGGAGAGCGGTGGCAGGAGACCCGCAGCGGAGCAAATAATGCATTCCCTGTGGAGAACACAAGATACACAGTTAATGCCAGTGAGTGGACTGCGGTCCGAAAGTCACCGTAAACGTGAACAACAATCAGTTAAGATCCGAAATGATTTATTACGTCCTTCCAATGATTGCTGAGCCAGAATCCATCTTCTCGGTTGAAATTGTCTGTGTATATGTGGATCGCCTCATGAACGAATCTCTCATGGTAGCCAAATGGCTTGCAGAGAACCTCTGTCTTGGAGAAGTCAATGTCATGTGAGCCCACTGAATTGTAACAGTGATCTGCCACGGCTGAGGTGTTTGTCCTACCATTTTCTAGAAGCACCCTGATCAACACGAGTGTCCTTAAATGTATTTATAAAACAAAGTCAGTACAGTATACATTTGCACCTCTTAGTCAAAATCAAACTGGACAACAGCATTTTGATACTTCAGACTGTATGTCGTTTAACCTGCAGCAGTTCAGAGGACATTGTCGGGTGAATATTAGCAAATTCACAGGAAGCACGGAATTATGCATGGAGATGTATGTAATTATTCAAACAGAAGTGTACCATTTCGCAGTATAATGTACATATGTATTAAGGTTAAATTACAATGGCCAGATTCGCTAAGCGGATTGTTAATGTGTAAATTAACAATTGAATGCAAAGTCCATGATAGGCCAGGACGAGAACAAAGGATTGGTATGCTAGAGGGGAGTTATAAGGGGCTTAAAATCAGACCTCAAGACCATTTCGAGAGGGATTTCACTGAGGATAGACGCGCAACTCCTCGCTCTGCAGATGACCCTTCTCCTGCGAGACCAGCCTGGCGAGCACGATTGCACGGCGACTGGGAGAGTTCGTGGCGATCTCTTGAGACGGGTTACAGGGACATCGATACGCCGTGCATCAACAAGTGTCTTCATTAGTGGATACACTGGTAGTCGCGTGTAGCCCGACTTACGAGACTTCACTGTGTGTCGGTTAGCGATTTGAGCAAGACCTCCACGCAGCTTAAAGGGCGCCTTTAACTCTCAACAAGACCCGCGACTGTTACTCTGCTCTGAAGAATCAGTCACATGGAGCAGATGAACTCTCCACAGCGCCACACACACACGGGCGAAAAGCCGTTCAATTGCTCTGTGGGAAGGCATTTTTACAGAAATCATATCTTAAGATTCACCATAAAACACACCAGAAAATCTGCAATGATAGGGAAGTTATAAGGACACTCGTGTTGAGCGGGGAGCTTCTAGAAAACGATGGTGTTATATCATAATTTAATAAACTTTGAATAATCATCTGAATGTTAAAGCTTGTAAGCATGGTTTTTTAATGTCCATATTAGAGGTTTTTGGGTGAGATCGCGTAAATATATAAATGTGTCGTTGAAACCCGCCACCACCCTACACAGCCAACTATAAAGGGTTGTCATGTAAACAGAACGTGGCCAATTCGTCACTAGTACAGCACTAACCGCTGTGTTGGAGAGCCAAGCCACAACATTTACAATCAGAGTACGACGTTTCGCCAGTAATTACAACGAGCTTCATCATGCGACAGCCAGATTTGTGAAGTCTTACTGTCTCGTTCCTTATATAGAAGCGGAGATTTAAGGTGCCATGTCATCTTCTCACAGCTAATTGCGTGTTAAAGTTAATTCTAGACTTCGTCACGTTAAGGTGGTGCTTTGTAGTCCTATCGGACTACTTGTTGATGTGTTGTGAAGCGCAGTGGTTGTGTGGTGGTTCAATTTCTAATTTTTCTCTCGTGGTTAAGTGGTTTTGTTGAGCTAAAGTTGGAGAAATACTGTGATCACAACTTTGCTCAATATTTTAAACACGTTCTTTTTTTTTTGTTATCATTGTGTAATAAATAAAATAACTTAAAACAACAGGTTTCAGAGTGTGCGTGGATTGCACGTTCGTTCTTGTGTTTGATGGCTTGGACTTCTGGACGAATGGCTTCAGTCGAAAAGGACGTCAATGGGGAAATCGACGTTTACGTGTTAGAATTTAAGAATATGTTTTAATTGTTGAATTCCTATTGGGAAATAATTTGCCTAGTTGCTTTCCTGTTTGAGCAAGCGTATTAATAGAGATGTCGATACGAGTATTAACGTGAGTTTTCTTGCTGATTAATAAGGACCTTATTTGTTTTTAAAGATGACTGATCGTACGTAATTGCTACCATATTTTTTCTTTAAACAAAAACGGACGAGTAGACATACACACTCGAGTGTGCATCCAAACACGACTGTATATACAGCGGTGTGCATTAACACACAAGTGTGCATGTGTTTCTACGAGTTTTAACGTGAATATACTTGCAGAACAATAAAGACCTGATATGTTGAAGTTGACTGATCGTCGCTTATTGCTAATTGTAGCATCGCGAGACGAGGTGTTTGAGGAGCACTTGAAAACTGCCACAGTCTTTAAAGGAACATCAAAGACTGTACAAAATGAGCTGTTGGATTGCATGCTATCAGTCATCAGGGAGCATATAATGGAAGAGGTGAAGTCAGCTAGATTCGTAGCAATTCAAGCAGATGAGACTACTGACGTTTCTACACAGACTCAATAAGTGCTTGTGTTCAGATACATTAACACGGACCATGCTGTGCAAGAACGTTTCTATGAGTTCATCCCTATCTTGAATACAACAGCCGAGTCGATTGCCAGTATGATTCTGGAGAGGCTGAACAGTCTTTTCACTGATGATGACAAATCTAAACTCATCGCGCAAGCATACGACGGGGCAAGTGTGATGAGGGGAGAGCGGGCTGGTGTGCAGCAAAAGGTGCGTGAACATTATGAAAATGCACATTATGTGCATTGCTATGCACACCAGCTGAATTTGATCATGCAGCAAGCTACATCTCAAACTCCAGCAGTTAGAGTATTCTTTTCTGATCTGAGTGGCATTACCAGCTTTTTTACCCGGTCACCAAAAGGCACTACTATTCTCGACGAGATTGTTACACGAAGGCTGCCAAGAGCCTCATCCACAAGATGGAACTTTAATAGCAGAATCGTGAACACTGTATACGAGAACCTAGATGACCTTATAGAGTGTTTCAGATCTATTGCGACTGACAGCTCATTTGATAGCAACACGGTGAGGGAGGCATCTGGCTTCCTGAGGATGCTGCAAGATGAAGACTTTCAGTTTTTTCTGCATCTGTTTCATCAAATCATGCCTCACGTTGACGTGATGTACCAGCAGCTGCAGAAGAAGAACCTTGATGCAGTCTTCATCAAACAAGCCCTCCAGAACTTCACAATGAAAGTGCAGTCCATCAGGTAAGATCATATAATATTGTTCATACCTTCTCAATATAGGACCATGTCATTTAAAAATGCATGCTATATGGTAACAAGATTTAGACACTTAAAAGTGGGGAACTAATTTAATCATCTGCATCTTTGGAAATTGTAATTACCTTGTTTGTAACAAAGTTTAGCCAGCAATTTTTATATCTTTTGAGCTATTCTCAGAAAATATATCTAAAACAGACTATTTGTGTTGCTTCTGTTTTTCTAAGACATGAATAAGTATTGTCAATGACATGAGATTATTCATAAAACATGTTTTATTCATAAAAACACTGTTGATCTATCTGTGTTCAGGGACCAGAGCTCATTTCAGGAGCAGGAGCACGTAGCAACAGGAACAACACGATCTAGGAGGGACTTGGGAGAAGAAGACAAGCAGAGGCTGTCTAAAGAGGTCTTTATTGCTGACCATTTAAATACTCGAGTGTTGGAGAATCTCACTTTATTTTTACAATCAGTTTAGGAAAGGATAGTAGCAGTATTTTTTACTCCTAGCATTGTACTTTGAAATTTGTACATTCCATTCGAACACCAACACAATCTTTATCCTACACGTCAACGATTCAGTGAACAATATTATTTGTCGCCACCTAGTGGAATCTTTAATAAAATAAACTGAGTGGATTGAAAATACATTTACTGGTCAAAAACCCTTGTCAAACTCCATTTGAGCTTGAATTTTGGTAATATGTTAATTAACGTAATAACACACACACACACAAATCATCGCTGTCGGACGGAAGCCTTGTATGTCCAAAACTGTTACTTTTCAGGAAACGAAAGAAAACCTGTTTTTTCCCCAAAATAATTTCCAAGCTCTTTTAATGATTTTCATTGGCTACATATTTGTAAAACACATTGACAGATGTAAAGGGTGACCAATAGCATTAATTTTTGAAAAAAATATTGAGATATAAAATATGGATTCTTCTTGATACATTGTTGCTGTCGGGATGGAAACCTTGTATCTCCATATTTATATTATAATACATAATTTATGTTATAACTAAAATAAATGTATTTATTTTGTCAGGTCTGCGACACAATCTTGGTCCACACCAAAGAAAGTTTCTCCTTTACCGACCACCTTGTAAGTGCCACGCTGCTACAAGGAGAGATGTTTCAACAGCATGGCCATACATTCCCTGTTGAGGCTTTGAACATCACTGTCAGGGCATACCCTATGTTAAATAAGGCGAAGCTGAAGACTGAACTGTCTCTCATTTATGAGAGTCCAGAATTCAAGGGCTGCTGTGGTGCACTGGCGCTGTACCAGGTTTTGCTGAAGTACAACCTCCAGGATACTTTTCCAGAGACTGTTGCTCTGTTGAACATCCTCATAACCACTCCCATGACAATTACTGAAGCTGAGAGGTGTTTCTCAACCTTAAAGAGAATCAAGACATTCCTGAGAAATGTAATGGGACAGGAACGTCTGAATGCAATGGCTATGCTTTCCATGGAGAGGGAACTAGTCAGGAACATGCCTGCTTTCAATGAGAGAGTAATTGATCACTTTGCTACTTTGAAAGAGAGAAGAGCAAAATTTCAGTATAAGTAAGCAGTGTATTAAGCGAGTAATGTGATGTAAGCAGTGTAATAATAGTGAGTGTAGAAACAAACAAGGAGATGTATTGTAAGAGTCACTTTATTTTTCATTAATATTAAAGTAGTGAAGTTGCCTTTACATGCTTAAGCTGTTAATGTATCCATTGCATGGGTGGACCTTATCCTTATCAATCATCCAGACATTTGCCCCCCCTGAGAGATGTTGCAGGAGCCGCCACTGCTCCAACACACAGCAACCAGTTAGTGCTGTACTAGTGTAATGCGAGCAAGAACAGGGTGGGTGCTGCCTCCACGCCACTCACACGGGCCGGAGTATTGGGGGGCGGAGCCTGGTCGACGGAGCGTGTGGGAGGAGCCACTGCTCACCTCGGCTCCAATGGGAGTCGGGGTGAACGGGGGGCGGAGACGGGGGCAGTACGGGAAGGAGGAGTCAGGGTCACGTGATGGGGAGGATATAGGGAGAGAGCCGGAAGAGATCGGGAGTTGGAAGAGAGTGGAAATAGGGGGAAGCCACGCTGGGCAGTGGTGGCGGCGCCATTTGCCACGTGGTGGAGGCCACGGCACCGTCGGCCAGCGGTGTGCGTGGGGTAGCCGCGGCTAGCGGAGCGCGAGGGGCTAGCGGAGCGCGAGGGGCTAGCGGAGCGCGCGGGGCACACGGAGCAGCAGTGTGGCTGTGGAGTGTACGGGGCACACGGAGCGTGCGCGGGGTGCACGGCAGAAGAGGCGCGGGTCCGACCGAGGACGCCGCGGGGTGTGAGACAAGAACCCAATGAAGGACGAACGGAGACCTACATCGCCTGACAGAGTCCTTTATTACACATTTGAACCACGACGAGTGAGCGTGGTGCTGGAAATGCCACGGGCCGAGTAGCGGGTGGATGCAATAATGCATCTCTCGTCTTCAGCCGAGTTCAATTGTCCCATCATCGTGAAGGCTGCACGGTTAGGAGTTGCCACAAACAATGGCGCAGCGACAACTTTGAACGCCGAAGGCTTGCCCCCAAAGTTCTGGAGGAGCATGCGTACACATTTCTCATTTCAGGCATCAGCAATTTACAAAGGTGGGAACAGTGAATTACATTCAGATTCCAACTACACCAAGTTTTACTTTTCTCAACGTAGATCCTGAAAAAATGAACAGGTTCGGTCATCAGAGATTGCGTCTGTCCATCTTATTTTACAATGAGCGTACGAAGACATTGACGATGTATTTTAAATGCATTTCCATATCGTTATATGTACATACACATAAACAGCATACATTCATAATAGATTCTGCTCCAGTGATGTTGCATAATGAATAGAAGCTTAATTATATATACAAGTTATTTACTGTGCATATTAGCATTTAGACGCTCAACTCGTGTTTTTATAGTCATGTGCCTGTGTTGGAAATTCCACATTCCTATGACAGTCGAATCTCGGTGCAGGACAACCACGGCTGACACCCCCTGAAAATAGATCGGAAATAAGCGCTGAGAATGTTCAAACAATACTCGGCACCTGCACATTAAAGCCTGTGTACACGCACACTGAAATATGAGGATAAGGTCCCCATTTTGTGCCTCCCAGCAAAATACGATCCAGAGCTAAGGGTTGCCAAAACTTTACACCACAAACTCTGATTGTGAATGACAAATGAAAGCCGACAGGGAAGAAGAATAGGGCTTTAAAAAAATTAACCCGTAAAAACAAAGTTTTTCACTATAAATCCTGTATATGTGTGGCATCGGTTTTATTTTTTTATTCATTTGTTTTTCTTGAGTAAGAGTTTCATTTTTATAGTGTGTTGACACACATCCAGAATAATTTTCTGTGTTTAGGAAAAATATATGATTGTGTTAGTGAAATTTTTTTTTCCTACAAAGTGGAAAATTTTGGAAATTTTTTTTCCACGAAAATACTTTGTCACGCACAACGAGTCTGTGTGCAAAATGTCAGCTCGATTGGATCACAGGAAGTGGGTTAAAAACGACCGAAAGATTTGCACGGTCGTAAGCAAGTGAACTTAATATAAAGGATTTTAAAATGGATATGTATTTCCCCCTTTCGTCCCCTCTGCTTTATCAGTGTTGATTCCTGTCACCAAAGTACACGGATTTCAAACTCTTTTCGATCGGCACAGTACCACCCTTCGCTTCTCATCGTCAGATTCATAAACTTGACGTCTACAAAATGAACAACTTTTTCTCAGCAACCCCAGTTGGGACTCGAACCCACAATCCCTGGCTTAGGAGGCCAGTGCCTTATCCATTAGGCCACTGGGGCTACATGTAGCATGATGAAAACCTGGCTTATGTACAGACTTCGTAAATAAACTCACAATAAAAAAATATATGTTTTTCCCCTTTCATCCCCTCTGTTTAATTCATGTTGATAATTGTTTTTTTTCCTAAAAGGTGGGAAATTTTGGAAAAAAAATTTCACGAAAATAAATTGTCACGCACAACGAGTCTGTGTGCAAAATATCAGCTCGATTGGATCACGGGAAGTGGGTTAAAAAACGACCGAAAGATTTGCACGGTCGTAAGCAAGTGAACTTAATATAAAGGATTTAAAAAAAAGTTAAATTGCAGTCACAGTTGACGTTCTTAAATGCTCTCAACAGTAACCCAAAGTTTACTCGGATGACACATGCTGGGTGAAAGGTTTTGATTGTGGCCTTGTTAAATAATTGCGCTGTGTTTTTTTCAGGCCCAATAATTGCTTCCAGGTTGATCGTTCGCCAAAACCTTCCATGCTGCGCACATTCTTGCTGCGTTGCGAGCTGTAGGAAGTAAAGGAAAAGAAGAGGGAGGGAGAGAAAGAGAAAAGCCCGTATAATTAGAGTCGGGCAGACATGTGCGGGACACTTGCAAATGCGTCAGTTGTATGACAGGCGATACATTTGAGACTAAATATTAGGTTACCGTTCTTCGCGGCATTCGTTATTTAAACACGTACCTGACAAAGACAACCGGCTACGACTTACCCATTGGGCCGTGTGTTTATTGGCGTGTGTATCAATACAATTGCAAAGGGGAGTGGTGGACATGACGGCTCGTGCATTTGAGTTCACGAGCCTCGTTTTATAGGATCCCGTTCTTTGGCCACAGGGCCCAACGCAACTGAACCTGCCCGAGGTTGACTCGGGGAAAAAATTAGTACTCGGTACGGTGAGGACAACACGAGTACTCAGGTGAATAACAAAACAAAACCAGTGCACTTTGTTGCTGGCCACACAACAAGGCTTCATTGATCTTGCAAACAGCACTTGCCCTGATAGTCTACAAGGTAATTTGTATATTGATATATTTAAAGGAAATATGTTTCAGGCAAAAAACGTACATTTGTGAGTATATAAGTGAACAGTAATTGCCACGTGTTATATTTGTGCCTGGAAAATAATTGCACCCAGAAAGAATTACATAGCGTTACACATCATTAATAAGCACATACATTAAAACAAACTATCTAGTTGACATGCCAATCAATTGTTAACTGCACACACAAGTTCGACCTATAATGGGCTCTTAACATTTACGTTTTATTAACGCGAGGTACTCTTCTTAAACATTTCCACATGAAACCTGTTCGATGGCCCACTCTCACAGAGTACCTTTGAAGAGATATGGCAACGTTCCACAATCCAAGTGCATACTTGTTTTTTTGCCCATGTGTATGGCCATGTGCCGTTAGCGATCACCTATTACACCCGACACCCAATCAGAGGAAAGTTAGTCAAATTGCACATGTATTGCTCTCTGATCTAAGCCACCCAATATGATTTCTGCCCATGGGAAATCGGTATTCGAAATAGGCTTAGGTTTCCTTTAGGTGAATTCAGCCAAAATAATGATTATCTACGGCAGTATATCAGTATAAGTGATGAGAGACAAAGGCAGTGGCGGCGTGGTGTGATGCTGGCTACACGAGCTTCGTGTAGCTGTGCCGACCTTAACAGGGCGCTCACAACGCACTGTGAACACTTGGCTTGACAAATGGCTAAACAAGGTTCTGTGTGCGTCGGTTTGTCTGCGTGTATGCTGGGAGCTGTGCTGCAGATGTCCGAGCACTGTGCAGCGCTACAATCCCACCAAAAATTGTTCAATTCCCCACCATACACATCTGTCCCGGGTCACAGCTAGGTTTACTCGGCCAAAAGTGAGTATCTGGTACAGGACGTATTATATCAACAAAGGTAAATAGGCAACCGACAATGTGGTGTGGGCCGAACCGCTCTCTCGTGTGCAAAGCTGGCCGTGGCGAGTTCTTGCTCATGATAAAGTCTCCAAGTCTCCAAGGTTCAAGGGCAGGGGGGGGGGAGGAATCATTGATTTCTGTGTGTGCATCACTGTGCGTGTGTTTCCTATATCCCCCTTTGGGTGCTCCCCTCTATGAGCGCGGCAAGTATGTGCAGGTGTGCCATGTGTATGGCCCGTCATGCGCGGGTGAGCGAGCTTTCCCAGGCATGTACATACCACCCCCCCCCCCATGTGTTGAAGTGCACACGCGCACGTGTACGAGTGCGCCCAAGCAAAATGTGTGTGTCCACCAGCGCACGTGCGTTGCGTTCACCTGCACGGGGAGCACGTGGCTTGCTTCTAAAACACCTGCGGGTGTTTATACACCGCAGCAGGTATTTATGTAGGGCTGAGTTAACCTAAGGGAAGCCCAGGACATCATCAAAAGTCACTCGCCGTTGATGTTTACCATGGCTGCAAATCAAATCCAGGACACTAATGTCGTAGCGCAATTGCGCTGACACACACGTCCATGCACACGGGATGTGTTTTAAACGTGCGTTCATTTTCTTTTTCGTTGATTCTGACGTGAATTTGCAATCATCACTGATTCTTTCTCATGGGTAATCAATAATGGAACATTTCTTTGAGAAAGCAACGTTAACCAGTATAATCATCATGTTTAAATAATAAGTCAGAAATTCAAGCCCTTGAACAATCTACCGCTGAATGACGGCCTCTCCTCGCCTTGTTGGTTTTGAGGGTCGCCTGACCATATTTAACGGTGCTGGGTTGGCAAAGGTTAAGACGAAGCCAAAAAGGATTTCAGATATTAAAGAGCACTGATGTTCTCTCTGGTTAGAAATTTTACTTTTGGGTCTGAATTGATAGCTTAGTGCACTAACCACGGCACCACTGATCCTCCCAACGTATTCATATTCATATGTAACTACCACATCATCATCAGTTATGGTATATACACTGCTGGATGAAGATCTCCATATGCCACGTCAATCCTGTCTTGTTTATTTTAACTCGTATTGCGTGCCCTTCAGTTATCAGATCAACCAATAACAGCAAAACAAATTCCATTAGGAATTTGAAGATTAATTCCTACAAACAAGCAAACTCTCTATAGATGCCCAATGACGTTTGAGAGAAAGAGCCACTCGTTGAGGAGACACAACACATTTTCGATTCCGGTTTCCGGAATTGAGGATGCATTTCTATTGTCCTCGATGTGTGAGAGTTTTGTGGTGGAATTCCGAGACAAATTCCCAATAGAATTCCAACAGACGTTAGAAATGGGATTGAGGAGGTGTAAAAGAGCCGGGGTAATCTGGTGAAAGCTGTGAGCTTAATGCCTCTGTCGAGAATTACATTTCCATCTGCTTACCAGTGTCAGGAACTGTAATGTCCAGAGGCATACCAGTGATCGTACCAGCTGTAAAACGCTTCTTGACCACAATTACAACGTTCAGTGGATTCGCAACCCACCGCTAACGGTTGCAATCACAGCTCGATATCGACAATTCCCAAAAACAACGGCATCGTGAGGTCATTTTCTCCGTGTATGCGAGTGTGTTTAGTAGCACGCTGGTGCTTTTTGTCTTGTGAAAATGACTTAATAGGAGTGCTAATTTGAATGCTGCAACATTTCACTTTGCACTTGTGATTTGGGGAATTGGCAATCGTCTCCTAACCCTCACGAATTCCCATTGCAGCCAGTGCTGTGGCCCATCGTGGGATAAATGGCACTCGTGTGCTTATGCAGCAATGGATGGTTTTTTTCGAAAGAAAATTATGGTTTATTTGTATAAAAAACAGTCAGATCTATTGGTAAAAATGTTTTTATATTTGCTATGAGGAAGGTTAATCGCAATTGTTAGAAATATCACTTATTGTACGTTATGCTGTGTCCTTTGCGCAGTGTGACGGAGGAATGTGTTGTAGTTTGCATTATTTGTTGTCGTGCACCACTGCCAATGCAGATGTAGAGGTGTAATTGCGCATGGCTACGAATGTTGAGGTGTGATTATGCATGGCCACGGATGGCCAACAAACACAAGGGGCGGGGTTACGGCCGTACACAAGGGTGGCACTCGCACCGACGTCCGCATGTGTATCCCCCACGGGCCCCCCCTCGGGGGCGAGTCCTATAAAAGGTGATGAGCTCGAGGGCTCGAGGTCGGGACTCAGCTTTAACCAGAGAAGACGGAAGACCAGCTAGTGTAGGCCCCAGAGCTCCCCTGGCTCGCTGTCCTTATAAGGGCCGACCAGGGCAAGCCGGTGGCGTGGCCCCGAGAGCCCAGACGAAGCTGGTCTGGTGACTCAGGGAGCCGGGATCCCAGCTTAACCAAGCTGGGACAGATAGCCTCCCCTAGTCCCGTAGTGGAGGAATTGGTATAGGTTAGAGGGGTTAGCTGTCGAGAATCCCTGTAGCCAAGTGACCTGTAATAAATGTGTTGGTGTAATAAATAAGTGTGCCTCCGATCCTGTCGTCAAGCCTCCATATATACTTACTACATCTGGGGTCAGAAGTAAACGTCCAACGATGGACACACGAGGGACGACACGTACCAGGGAGTCGGAGATGGAAGACGCCGCGGCCGAATCACCACCAGAGATGGCCGGGGTCGAATCGGAGCAGCCGGGGCCGAGTACGCCCGCGCCGCTACGACAGGAGGAGGGGGATGCGTCGGCCGAAGGACTCCGGCTGGCCCACTCCCGCCTGGCGGACCTGCTCTACGCCGCGGCCGCCGCGTTGGAGGAGATCACGCGGCTGGGGGCTGGAGGAGCAGCGCGGGTCGACGACGGCAGCCGGCGCGGGGCGACGTTTCCCGCCACCCCGACGCGGCTCGCGGTCAAATTTCCCGCCATATCTACAGTACGAGCGGAGGGCGGGGCCGGCCCGCGTCACGTGTCTGCTGAGCGCCAAGCACAAGCCGTGACATCATCAACGCCGGCCGGCGCGTCAACATCGGAGCGACCGGCGATGCCATGGGCACGGCCCGCCCACACTGTATCATCGGCGGGGAGCGACGGAGAGCGTTCTGCGGCCACGGACGCCGCCTTACAACAGCGTCTGCCGCCTCTTAAAGAATTTGTCGGCGCTGACGGAGACTGGGGCGGCTTCAAGAGGCGGTTCATCGCTCATCAAGAGATGGCGAACTGGTCGGACGCCGAGGCCCTACGCGCGCTGCCAGCGATGCTGGACAACGACGCCCTGGCTACCCTCACCTCGGCGCCGAGGGAAAAGCGCGCCACTCTACACCTGGCGTTGCAGCTGCTGTCAGCCGTCTATGGGCCGCCTTCGGACTGCAGGCAGCTGTTCCACGATCGGAGTCGGGGCGCCAACGAGTCACCCCTGGCCTTCCGGACGGCCCTCCTGGCTCTGGCGAAGGCTGCTTTCCCAAGGATGGACGAGGAAGGAGTGGATGCCATGGTGGCTGAGAAGCTGCTGCTACTCGCTGACGAGCTGGACGTCAACGTCCTGGCTCAGGACGACGCGGAGATGTCGTCCCTGCTGGTCGCGCGCCACATCCACGGGGGCTTGCGGTCCCTGCGTCGAAAGGCGGCAAAGGGGGCGGCCAGCCATGCCATGGCGGCTACCACCCTCCCATCGGAGGAGGTCTGTGGGGTGGAGCGGCGAGGGGAATGGAGAGCGGCGGCACCACAGGCTCGGAATGGACCGAGCCGCCAGGAGCAGCCCAGGACATCGGGGGCGCTCACACGCTGCTACAACTGTGGCCTGCAAGGCCACGTTGCGTCAGGATGCCGGGCTCCCCGTCAGCGCGGGGCGACACCTCGTCAGGACGCCACGCCGTCTCCTCCCAAACTCCAGCAGAGAAATACGGCGAGTCGCGGCACCTCACACGTTTGGCCCACGCACACATCCGACACACACTCACGCGCTCAACCAAACAGGGCTCCAAATTCCCCGTCCGTCGCGCGCGATTGTTCTATAATGCGGCGAGCGCTCCAACCGGGTCAGTGGTCGGAGCTCGCCCATCGTGTCGTTGCTGCGTCGGCGGGATCATCGGTTGTGGTCGGTCATATTGATGGGGTAGAGGTGCGGATTTTAATTGACACAGGGGCATCGGCGACCATTATATCTGATTTGATTTATAACATCCTTCCCGTTCAAAGTCGTCCCTTGCTCCCTGTTGACGTGCCATGCTATGCTGCTAACGGGGGCTCGCTGGGCATTATTGGGCAAATCCGCGCCACTATCTGCATTGGAGACATTAAATTATCCGGGCCTGTTTTGGTTTCCTCCTCACTCGCGGTTCCGTGCCTGTTGGGGACGGATTTCTTGGCCAAAATGCCCATCCGTATCCTGATTGACCAGGGGTGCATTGAGCTCCCATCGGGCCGACGCGTTACATTTTTGTCTTTCCCCACCACGGAGCGCCGGGCGTTTGCTACCGTGCAGGCGCTCGTGACAAAAACTGTGCGCGTACCTCCGGGGGCTCAGATGCTCGTCCCTCTTAGGTTGCGTCGGCCGTTTAATGAAGGGGTTGCGGATCGGGGGGTCTTGTTGGGACCATCTCGGGCCGGGGTAAATGGACCCGATTTGCTCGCGGCTCAGACCATGGTGAGAGGGGATGGGGACCCCTTCATTGCAGTCCTTAATGTGGGATCGCGAACGGCCGTGGTTCCTCAAGGGACCGTGCTTGCACACGCAACGCCGGTACCCTATGAGGAACCACTCGTGGGTCAGGTATCCACCGATCCTCCGTCGCGACCGCATTCGGACTGTGATGACGGATGGCTGGATGCGCTTTGCGCGGGTTCAGTGGACCTGTCCGACTCGCAGCGCGCGCAGCTGCGAGTTCTCCTGAGCGAATTTGCTGACGTTTTTAGTCAACACAAATTTGATATTGGTTGTACTAAATTGCTGCGACACCATATTGACACGGGTGACAGCGCGCCAATCCGCCAAAATCCCTTTCGGTTGAGTCCCGCCGAAAAGGATCATGTCAAATCGGCTGTTGATGACATGCTAGCCGCCGATATCATTTCCCCTTCCAACAGCCCGTGGGGCGCGCCGATCGTTTTGGTGAAAAAACATGACGGCTCACTGAGATTTTGTGTCGACTTTCGGCGTCTCAACAAAATCTCTGTGGCAGATGCGTACCCGCTTCCTCGGATGGATGAGTCGCACGACGCCTTGGCCGGTGCGCGATTCTTTTCCACCCTCGATTTGCTATCAGGATTCTGGCAGCTTCCTCTGGATGACGAATCAAAACCTAAGACTGCTTTTCGTACACCGCAAGGTCTCTTCCAATTTAACCGCTTGCCGATGGGTTTACATTCTGCGCCGGCAACTTTTCAGCGGTTAATGGAATTGGTCTTGGCAGGTTTGCAATGGGATTCGTGTTTGATTTACTTAGACGATGTCATCGTCTTTAGCAAATCCTTCGAGGAACACCTCCAGAGGTTGCGTGCTGTTTTTCTCAAAATGCGGGCTGCCAATTTGAAATTTAAACCACAGAAGTGCCATTTACTCCGCGAATCGGTGCGATATTTGGGTCACATTGTTGGGCGCTCGGGGATATCCACTGATCCCGCCAAAACGGAATGCGTCAGCTCCTGGCCGACTCCCACCTCTGTGGGAGAGGTCAGGAGTTTCATTGGGTTCGCGTCGTATTATCGGCGATTTGTGACTGACTTCGCTACGATTGCGAAACCATTGCATGCCTTGACGTCCAAGGGAGTCAGGTTTCATTGGGGGCCGGAGGAGGAGGCTTCTTTTCGCGCCCTCCGGAATGCCCTGGTGGGGGCTCCGCCGTTGAATTACCCCGATTTCTCACAACCCTTCTTGCTCGATACAGATGCAAGTAACACGGGCATCGGGGGCGTGCTGTCCCAGCTCATTGGGGGCGTAGAGCATGTGGTGGCTTACGGTAGTCGGGTACTGTCTCCAGCCGAACAGCGGTATTGCGTTACCCGGCGGGAATTATTGGCGATTGTTTATTTCATTCAGCAGTACCGCCCGTATCTGTACGGTCGGCGGTTCACCGTCCGTACAGATCATGCGGCCCTACAATACGCCCTGCGGGTTCAACAACCATCGGGCCAGTTGTCTCGATGGTTGGAGATTCTCCAAGACTATGACTTTGTCACCACATATCGTAAGGGTCTCCGCCACACGAACGCTGACGCCCTGTCGCGATTGCCACCCACTTCGGAGTGCGCGTGCCTCTTGGGTTCGGGGCGTTGTAGGTCTCCGAACGTCACCACCGATTCGGTCCTCGTGGCCGCTGCCGATGCGCCTTCGGTTTCGGGTCCTATCGAGCAAGAAGGGAGGGATTCGTTGCTGGGGTTGTCGGTCGCGGAATGGGGTCGCCTCCAAATGGAGGACACCTCCCTCCTCGCTCTGCGCCGTCGCGCCGGGGGGGTTGGCCAGGGGGTGGAAAACGTTGACTCGTGGGGGTTGTTCCAGGGACTTTTAATGCACTGGGATGGTAAAACCCGGCGCCAGCGGCTCGTGGTGCCTGCTGCTTTAAGGGGTAAGGTGGTATGGGCTGTTCATGAGCGGCTTCTGCACTTGGGGGTTCACAAGACCTTTGCCACGCTCCAGCTAGATTTCTTCTGGCCGGGCATGGAAAAGGACGTGGGGGATCTCCTGGGGTCATGCACGCAATGCGCGCAGAGGAAGCCACCTGCTAGGGGGTCCAACCCTCCGCTGCAGTCCATAAAAGTTTCCCGGGTTAACGAGCTCGTCGCTCTGGACATACTTGGCCCATTTCCCGCTACACCCAGGGGCAATAGGTATTTACTAACGGGGGTTGAATACTTCACGAGATGGCCTATGGCCTGGCCCCTGGCGAACCAGTCGGCAGCAGCCATCGCGGAGGCCTTTGTCCAGGGCTATGTCCTCGACAAGGGTGCTCCGGAACGGCTGCTTACTGACCAGGGTAGGAATTTTTCTGGTAAACTCCTACGTGAGGTGTGCGACCTCTTGGGTACGGAGAAGGTTCGGACCTCTCCGTATCACCCACAAACTGACGGGATGGTGGAACGGCTGCATCGGACCATCACGTCCATGCTGTCCCAGCAGGTGTCGGTATCCCAGACGGATTGGGACCTCCGCATAGCCGGTGTGTTGCAAGCCTACAGAATGGCTCCCCATGCGGCCACCGGATTTTCCCCTTTCTTTTTAATGTATGGGCGCGAAGTTAACCCCCCTGTGGCGACCCAGCTGAAGCTCTCGGCGCCCCAGGCGAAGTCTAATTTGTCCGAACACGTTAAATTTAACATCGCTCAATTGTCTGAGGCGCGGGAAGCGGCCGTGCAAAATTCTGAACTCCGCCAGAAGGCGAACGAGAGGCTTCGGTTGGGGCGGGTGCAGGTGGTCAAATGGAAACCAGGGGACAGGGCGTGGTTGCACTGTCCCCAGGTGCCGCTGGCAACCTCGTCAAAATTGGTACGGCCGTGGCGGGGGCCAGTGGAGGTCGTACAGGTCTTGCGGCCGCAATGTGTTCGCGTCAAATGGGGGAGGCGCCGGTGGTATGTGCACCCCTCAAGGTTGAAACCATTCATCGCGCCGCCCCGTGGTTCACACACACACATGCATGGCCAAACGTGTGAGGGTTCCGCCGACTCCCCGACGTCGCTGCACTCGCCTAACCCGACATCAACTGTTCCGTCCCCAGGCGCAACAGGAGTGACGGGTCCACACCCACCAACCCCTCCCGGAGGGGTCGGGGGTCACTCGGCAGCGACGCCTGACTCTCTTGCACCCGGACCGTCAACAACCGTCACTGAGCGTGCCAGGACGGGCCCTTGTGACGGGCCCGCCGCGAGAACGCGCGCCAAAACGCGCAGACTATTGTGAGGTCGGCCGTTGGGGGGCCTTGCGGACAATGGGAGGGGTGGCGTCCGGAGTGTGTGTATATATGTTGGTTTTGGGGTATTTATTCGGGGGGGGTGCGTCGGGTTATTTTTTTTTCTCTCTCTCTCTCTTCCTGTTGTTGTTCTTGTTAAGGTTCTCTTGTTCTTGTTAAAAATTACGCGAGGCACACACACGGGGTTTTCGTGAGGGATGCACCTTTATTCTGATTTTTTTTTGCAGCCAGGGATGGCTGCGAGCTGTACAGGGGGGGTGATGTAGAGGTGTAATTGCGCATGGCTACGAATGTTGAGGTGTGATTATGCATGGCCACGGATGGCCAACAAACACAAGGGGCGGGGTTACGGCCGTACACAAGGGTGGCGCTCGCACCGACGTCCGCATGTGTATCCCCCACGGGCCCCCCCTCGGGGGCGAGTCCTATAAAAGGTGATGAGCTCGAGGGCTCGAGGTCGGGACTCAGCTTTAACCAGAGAAGACGGAAGACCAGCTAGTGTAGGCCCCAGAGCTCCCCTGGCTCGCTGTCCTTATAAGGGCCGACCAGGGCAAGCCGGTGGCGTGGCCCCGAGAGCCCAGACGAAGCTGGTCTGGTGACTCAGGGAGCCGGGATCCCAGCTTAACCAAGCTGGGACAGATAGCCTCCCCTAGTCCCGTAGTGGAGGAATTGGTATAGGTTAGAGGGGTTAGCTGTCGAGAATCCCTGTAGCCAAGTGACCTGTAATAAATGTGTTGGTGTAATAAATAAGTGTGCCTCCGATCCTGTCGTCAAGCCTCCATATATACTTACTACACAGATGTAGAAAAGCGTTGGGGGAATTAAACGAAAAGGAAAGTGAGATACAAAAAAGACTCTCAACTTGACGGATACACCGCATTAGCAATGATACATTTAAATAATGGGAAATATTTTACATGATCGTGAACAATACATGTAAGTGTCATGTATAAAAACTTTGCATTTTAATCATTTCTACGTTAATTTATCTGGGAAAACATACCGACCTGACTGAGAAGATTATCGAGTTGTGCCTAAGTGCATCCAATGGTTGATTTATGTACAGACGTTGGTAGAATAGAGAATGTCTTTGTCTCAGGGCTCTACGGGGTAATTCCCTGGTCTCTGTCAGTTGCCAGTCACAATATGCCTGTCCTTTAAACACGGAGGCCACGTGTAATGCAAATGCTGCTTGAGTGAGCTCACTCGTGATGACCAAGGTTAAAAATAAAAATAAGTTTTGGCTCGTTCATTAATGTACTTAAATAATGCCGTGTAGCCCGGGAGAGAACATGTATATAACGTCTAGCAAAAAAATTAAAACACTTTTGGCCCTGACAGTGTATTGGCTTGAGCCATCAAACTGCACGTGCACAAATAGAGCAGATTGTTTGTTCATAGTGCATCGGCAGTGGCGCCCAAAGCACAAATAGCAAACAACGCAACACATTTGTCAATAACACTGTGGCCGTCAACATTTAAAATCAAGTGTATAGGCGATATATACAACCCAAAGCATGTCGTATGAAGCGATGTCTCCAACTCTTATGCACTCCACCTCTCTGGTCCGCTATGTGTGCTGTGAAGGAGGGCAAATGCCCCAAACATCGCCCGTCATAGCCCTTTTTCTTTTTCAGGCTATGGTGCTGTTGACGAATGCGTGTTTTTGTTGTTATTACGTGTGCGAATATGCTCAGCTTTGAAAACAAACGTAGGGAGAGCGTGGCGGTTACCTGCCATGGCACCGGTGTAGCTTAGCGTGGCTCATGCGCGGTGAAACAGCGGTGCAGGAAAAGCTCGCAGCTTCCTCTTCAAGCGTTTTTTTTTTGTTGCTTTAAAAATATGCCTCCTTGGAACACTGATGCCCTGTTCGTAATGCCCCAAAAATGTGGCAGCCTTCATAAAGCTCTATATTAATTAAAACAATGCGTTGCATTGACCATTTTTTGGACTCGTACACATTGCCAGCAGGCACATTGTGTGCTTGCCAAGAAATATTCCTTTTAGACATCTCCGCTGCGGGTGAAATCTTGGCGGGACTATCTCTCTCATGATCCAGCATCACAACAAGATATCTGCCCATTGTGTTGGCTGAATATGGTCTAAATTCTGGATCTAAGTGATGGCGCCAAAGGTGGTGGCGATTATTATGTTCATGGTAGTGATGGTGATAATATAATACAGAAATGACATTATTGATCATCATCTTCATCTGTCGTCACGATGGTTACGAGCATCTGGCGGAGGGTAGAAAGCTCTGGTTAGGCCTGGTACCATTGTTGCTTTGGCCACGATGGCATATTTTGATCTTGATCTTGACCAGCATCAGCACCATGAGCGTGTTTGCTGTCAAAGTTATCTGTTATCCAGCCAGATGCCACTGCGGCAGAGTGCTTGCCTCGGGGGAGCGGGGCTGGGTCCTTAACTCCGTCCATCATCCATCGAGGGTCAATACACTCCATACCAATTTGTGAGACTCCACTAGTGGCTGCCATGTATAGAAACCGAGCCCGTAGCATATTATCGTAGAATATCCACTGCTGGATGGCAATAATGGCCTCGAAGAGAAATGAACACTGCCTCACCCCTCCGCAGTGCAGCGAGAGAGCCGGACTCAACTCCAGTCGCTTATGGCCCCGTGCATTGTACCTTTGCGCCATTACCGATGACTCTGTGCGTGTGTGTGTCTCTTGTAGCCAGAGCCGGCGGCGGCGGCGTTAGCGCTGCCACGAGACATTCGATCACCCCCCCCCCCCCTGCGCCTGTCGTACCCCCCCCCTCCCCCCGTGCACGAGCATTGCGGCCACGTTAGGAAGCAGCCACCATGTGGTTTGCGTTTTTCTTTTTGGCCAGGGGACGGTTCTTTGCTAAACAAACAGACGATGAGATTAGTTTGTTGGTGATTGGTGTGTGAATGGGCATGCTTTTTTGTGTCTGGTGTTTGCATGTGTGTGGAGAGGTGATAAGCGCATGTTGCCGCTGTCCTTGAGACCAAGGTTTGTGTGATGTTTCACAGACGTGTAACGATGCATGGATTCGATTTAAATTGATTCTCACAATCATGATACAATGATCAAATTGCGTGTGAGAGCTTTGATTCTTTTAAATTCGTATATGTTGTATTTAATTGGCTCATCGTAAACTCTGCAACCACTAGAAGTGATACATTTACCAAAATAACAACACTGTTTTACAGAAACCGTGACCCCCAAATTGTGAACATTTCATAGAATTGCCAGGAAGGGGATCATTGAATGCCCGATAGTAAATGCAATACCGTACATTACAATCTCAGTGACTCGGGTCTGATTCTATTGCTGGTCAGAAACTGACTTTGGCCTCCACTATGTTGACTTAGACTAAAATGAGGTCCATCCCTGATGAGAAGACAACACGACGGACACCGCACTCGCCCACCTCTCGTCTCGCAGATCATGACGTTGCTGAACGCGCTCTCTCCCGCCGTGCTAAACCACTGGATCTTGATGTCGTACGACGTCTTCGGCTGAAGTCCGCTCAGCACGTGCCAGTCTCTGCTCCCTGGGGTGAAACGGCGAACGTGGATCAATTCGACCAACGCGTGACGCGTGACTCACGCGGCACGCCACGTGTCAATCAGCTACGGCATGACATATCTTCACGCTCCTGTAACGTGATTGTACTATGAGCATCTCGATGGCGAGATGCTAGCGACCTCACCTGGTATAGAGGAGGTCGTGAGTTCGATCCCGACCCTGACGCCGACATATTTGGAGTTTGCATGTTCTCCCCATGGTTGCGTGGATCATTCTCCAGGTCCTCGGGTTTTTCCCCTCGACATTTGGAAACATGCATTTAGAGTATTTGGCTGCTGTAAATGTCCACATGATAAACCACTTCGTTGAGCCATCATTTGAGGTCAGGTCGCTGGCCACTTCGTTGAGCTATGTAGCTCAATGGGCCTTACCTGATAAAATGTTAAGTTTGGTTTAGTCTTTGTTTCGGAATGAAAGTTACAGGGGACTTGTTCTCTTGAACAGTGAATTATGTTCGTGCAGTATTCGCTACGTCTTCTGTAGACGTGTTTCGTTTGCTCTGATTTGCACGTGCTTCGTTGCTGTACTTTATATTGCAAATGGGTCTATGCTTGGTCTCTTGAGCTCTAACCTGGTTAAAGAAATGAATCTGAATTCTAGTGCAAGCTAGACAAAGACATAAAGACAAAGATCCCCAAAATGGCCTTAACAGATTGTAGGGGCAAGTGCTGCTAGCGAGTAGCATCTATGAAGGCCGGCACGGCACACGAGGGGGTGGGTGGCCAGCACCACTCCCAACCGCCTTTTTCTCCCCAGTGGCGATATTTACACACCGCACCAGGTACTCATTTGAGGCCGAGTTGACCTCGGGGAGGCCCAGGACCGGTTCAGATAATTGTCACTGGTGTTGGCCGTGAGCAGAAATTGAACCCGTATCGCTGGGTTCATCGTGCAGCGCGCTAACCGCTGCACCACCGCTCCCCACAGTGCAAGCTCGGACAACATACACAAACAGAAATCTGAAAGACATTACAGTCATTTCTCAAATGACTGTGGCAAGTACCCACAATGCACACGTCATACAACTCAGACCGTTATACTAATGCATGTGCTCTCTTTACAACGCTTTCTAGAAATTATGAGAAAACCCATGCCAACAAAATGGGACGGCCACATTTCACATTCGAGTTGGCGATCTAAACAACTGTACGGCCCCACCACGTTAAGCTCTCTTGAGGTGGCAGCCTCGACAAAGCTGACAGCGGCGGTCACATGACACGCGTGCACGGCAAGACGGGGAAGCCGCACCTTCTGACTGCTTACGAGCGGCGCGCATTTGTGCGCTGTTTTTTTACTGCGAATTTGCGTCGAACCTGAGGCCACTAAACCGAGGAAGGCTGCGTCTGTAGCTGGAACGGTGTTCACCTGCGTACAACTTGCACAGCGCGAGGGCCGCTCACACGTGACGTCCCTCAAACTCTAAACATCCCGCAGAGCTCTAAGCCGATGTGACGGCGGTGGCTCGTGCCGGATGCCGCCGAGGCGCTCACCGTGCAGGATCTTCTTGTGGTAGTCTTCTTCGTTGTCGCAGTCGGTGGGGCGGTAGTAGACGGTCACCTTCTGCACGGGCTGCGCCGGAGCTGCGGCAGACGCAAACTGCGCACGACGAGCGCGCGGGGGGGGGGGGGGGTCACGACCATCAGCGTGATCATCCTCGTCGTCGTCGTCGGCATTGTGACCGTCATCACCATCGCCATAATCACCACCATTACTACCAGTTTTTCAATCATCCTCGCACCACTCTCATCATCATGAATCGCACCTCCGATTATCACGGTTGGCTACGTACGGTGCGAAAGACGTTCAACACACACACACAACATTCTACTTGAGAATTATTGCTCCATCTCCCGGAACGGCAGTTAGAAACAAATCGAGCAAGTTTCTAAAATTCCTCCAACCTGCTTCTGTCCTCCCAGCAGTTTAAACAGGGAACCCCACAGTTAGACGATCAGCAAGTACCAAGTGGTGGGGGTAAAGTGTGCGTACTCCAACACTCTTCCGAGACATCTGGTCGGCGTGAAAGAGGAGACCAAACACAGCGGAGGCGAGAGCAAGTGACTGCGCAGCCGCACACCTTTGACTTGACTCCACGCTGCTCTGATGAGCTTGGGGCATTTCTGGTGAACCAGCACATCTTGGTTGGATTTAAACATTCCTATGGTGGGTGCCAGTCATTGCACATGACAACTGGCATCCCACGAATGAGGCACTCATTTCACCGTCTTTCCCAGACAGGGATGTGAACCTGCCGCAAACCACTGACACGAGACGGTTGTTACGACCAAGTACTACCGCGCTCTCCGGCATCATCGTCGTCATCGTCGTCATCGATCGTTGAAATAGTTACGTACGGTCCAGGTGATGCGAATGGACGTGTCGCTCACGGCCTTCGTGGCGGAGATGTGGGGGGCGGCGAGCATTCGCTGGGAGGCGGACGCCCCCCCGGGGGAGCCCGAGAGATAGAACGGCGTGGAGGGGACGCTCCAGGGGCTCTCGCCGTGCGCGTTCAGCGCCGCCACGCGGAAGCGGTACGCCCAGCCTGGGAGCGTCAAGGAAGCGAGCACGAATTGGCGACGGTCACAAGCTGCGCGACAATTTATGTCGAGGTTTTTTTGTTTGTTTTGCTCGTTGTCTATAGGAGGTAAAGTGGGAAAAAATGTTTTGCAAAGATTGCGGACCCTGAAATGTGCCGAATCGCGCCAACGCTGGCGAGAGCGAACTACAACGGAGAGTTTTTGGGGCCTACTCCGCCACGTCGACTAGACTCGTGTTGAAAGGAGATGGGCATAAGCCACACTACTTTACTCCGCCACACGCGACCCGCCGATCGACCGACTGTGGTGTAGCCATTTATACTGCGGGCGGGCAGAAGTGAGGGTGGGGGGCATTAAGAAATGTGAGGGTGAACCGGTCACCTCTGGATTGCAGGCCCAGTGTGCCAACCATTACAACGTGGCAGCGCCATCATCCCCACATGCATGAATAGCTCGTAAACAATCAGCTGTCTGACAATTGGTGCCAGATCAGGAAGGAAGGACGGTGGGACAAGGGGGGGGGGGGTGAAGGCAATTGCCACCCCCTTGACAGCCAAACAATTGGTATGTTATCAATATTCATAAATCAGAGCGAACTCCGGTCATCCTTGCAATGGATTTTGGCAAGCCATCGAACAAGGACGGTCATCGCATTTTAGGTGCACTTCAGCGGTCCTCTGGAATGCTCTTCATTCCGATATTAGTGTAGGGGTGTCAGGGGAAGGATTCCCACCAATAGATGGGTTAGTGGGAGGGGTGATCGAAGAGATATAAGGAGAGAACGGGCGGGAAGAAGGGGCCTTTGGCGGGAAACGAGATTGGGACGGCTGGGGACAGGTGTGGATGGAAGGAAAGGAATAAAGGACGAGACCCCTGCAATCTGGTGTCGGCTCCTACTTTACATCTGGTGGCAGCGGTGGCTGAAAGTATGAATAGATCGGGAGAGGGGAGGCACGCGGGGGGCCCGTACACAGATTCCCACGGCGAGCCTTTGTGATGGACGCCGCCGCATAATCTGCAATAATAAAGGCCTGCGTGAGAAAGGGATTAATTAGAATTTACGCCGCGCACGCCGCACATTGATTAGCATATCAAAGGCGCCCGGAACCGCCGTGCACGTGCTCGCGGGCGCGAGCCCATTGTTAAGGAACAGCTGAGGGCCGCCATCCCGCTCAGAGCCGCATCCCTTTGATGTAGGGAGGATAAAAACGGGGTGCAAAGGAGAGATCGGGACTCACTCCAGCGCCAGGCGACAGGACGCTCTCCAGTCCAGCGACCCGGACGTCCGTGCGACGCATCGAGGTACGCTGCTGGCACAGGGATCAACGGACCGCCGTGAGCACCTAACTGTGAGTAGCAAGGTGAATTAGGATCATAGCCGATAAATAGAGGGGTGGTAGAATAGGCCAGCCTCGTCGACCCATACTGACTCCACAACCAGTTCCAGGTAGCAAATAATAAATCATTAATAGCGAATCGTGGCCTCGTGTGATCTCGTGAGCAGTGTGAACGCGGGTGGTGCTGCGGCTCGCCTCGTGGGAGCGCTGCACAGAGCGGCGCGAGAGTGGGTGTCGCGTGTGGAGCTGCGTGTGTGCGCGTGCGTTCACTCCGTGTATGATACAGGTGCGCGATCATAACGTGAGTAGTCAGGGTTGAGTTGGAGTGCACGGAGCTGCGTGTGTGGGTGTGCGTACGTTCGCTCCGTGTGGGTTGCAGGTGCGCGATTAGGAAAGGGAGGTATCGTGGTAGCGTAAAGGGGGCATAATACTACTCGGTATCTAACCATGCCTACGACGCGGACCCGCGCTGGGGAGGAATCCTCGAGCGACGGCTCACACCCCATGGGTGAGGAACCCAGCAGCGGTTCGCCTAGCAGCGGGGGGGCGAGTAACGATGTTAGCCCGGCCGTTAGCATTATCGAGGGAGGGATCTCGGGGGCCAGCGACCCCGACAGTTTCAACACTGCCCACAGACTCAACACTGCCCACAGACTCAACACTGCACCACAGACTCAACACTGCACCACAGACTCAACACTGTACCATAGACTCAACACTTCCCATAGACTCAACACTGCCCACAGACTCAACACTGCCCACAGACTCAACACTGCCCACAGACTCAACACTGCACCATAGACTCAACACTGCCCATAGACTCAAGACTGCCCATAGACTCAACACTGCCGATAGACTCAACACTGCCCATAGACTCAACACTGCCCATAGACTCAACACTGCCCATAGACTCAACACTGCACCATAGACTCAACACTGCACCATAGACTCAACACTGCACCATAGACTCAACACTGTCCATAGACTCAACACTGCCCATAGACTCAACACTGCACCATAGACTCAGCACTGCCCATAGACTCAACACTGCCCATAGACTCAACACTACCCATAGACTCAACACTGCACCATAGACTCAACACTGCCCATAGACTCAGCACTGCCCATAGACTCAGCACTGCCCATAGACTCAGCACTGCACCATAGACTCAACACTGCACCATAGACTCAGCACTGCCCATAGACTCAGCACTGCCCATAGACTCAACACTACCCATAGACTCAACACTGCCCATAGACTCAGCACTCCTCATAGACTCAAGACTGCCCATAGACTCAACACTGCCGATAGACTCAACACTGCCCATAGACTCAACACTGCCCATAGACTCAACACTGCCCATAGACTCAACACTGCACCATAGACTCAACACTGCACCATAGACTCAACACTGTCCATAGACTCAACACTGCACCATAGACTCAACACTGTCCATAGACTCAACACTGCCTATAGACTCAACACTGCACCATAGACTCAGCACTGCCCATAGACTCAACACTGCCCATAGACTCAACACTACCCATAGACTCAACACTGCACCATAGACTCAACACTGCCCATAGACTCAGCACTGCCCATAGACTCAGCACTGCCCATAGACTCAACACTACCCATAGACTCAACACTGCCCATAGACTCAGCACTCCCCATAGACTCAACACTCCCCATAGACTCAACACTGCACCATAGACTCAACACTGCCCATAGACTAGCACTGCCCATAGACTCAACACTGCCCATAGACTCACTGCCCAATAGACTCAACACTCCCCATAGACTCAACACTGCACCATAGACTCAACACTACACCATAGACTCAACACTGCACCATAGACTCAACACTGCCCATAGACTCAACACTCCCCATAGACTCAACACTGCCCATAGACTCAGCACTGCCCCATAGACTCAGCACTGCACCATAGACTCAACACTGCACCATAGACTCAACACTGCACCATAGACTCAGCACTGCCCCATAGACTCAGCACTGCACCATAGACTCAACACTACCCATAGACTCAACACTGCACCATAGACTCAACACTGCCCATAGACTCAACACTGCCCATAGACTCAACACTGCACCATAGACTCAACACTGCCCATAGACTCAGCACTGCCCATAGTCTCAACACTGCCCATAGACTCAACACTGCCCATAGACTCAGCACTGCCCCATATACTCAACACTGCCCATAGACTCAGCACTGCCCCATAGACTCAACACTGCCCATAGACTCAACACTGCACCATATACTCAGCACTGCACCATAGACTCAGCACTGCCCATAGACTCAACACTGCCCATAGATTCAACACTGCCCCCCCTGCACCCCCCTGTACCCCTCCTCCTCATCCAGCAGTAGACAGAGTCTACCCTACACGATGTTGACTTTAGACGTGAGTATTGAGCAATGCATTCCATGATTGTGAAGCTTAAATCCACACAGCTCAGTGGAAACCATCGACCATTCGCCAGAGTCGAGCCAGCCTTTGGCAAGGGGCGTGTTGAGTCACCAGGGCTGAGTCTACACGGAGCCCTGGACACAGACGCTGCTGCAGTCAAGCTGCTGGGTGCTGGCTGGGTTCTTGCTGGGCTACTGCTGCTCCACCATTCCTGTGGTGCTGGGACTGACACCTCACCAGGCAAGCCTCTCATCACCACCACCTCCACCTCATCCTCCTGCTGTGTGGGTGAGTGAGCGAGCGAGTGGGGGGTGAGTGTGTGCGTGTAGGCCTCGGCAAGGTGGAGGTTAAAGGGAAAGCAGCGATTCTAGATTTGAAGTTTTCGTGACTGCAAGGGTTCATACTCTTAGCGGGTTGTTTCGGTAAAGTCACGTTGGTAAAAAAATAAAAAAATTATAATAAAATAAAATAAAAATACATCGACTTATTTTCACGTATTATTATTTTATTATTATTATTTAACCAACGTGTCTTTACGGAAAAAAACCTAAGAGTAAGAAAAACAATGAGCCTACTTTTACCCTTAGCCCATACAAATGACCCGATGTTCATGGTAATCACTGGGGTACTACTACACATGAACAAGGTTTATAGCGGTACATGCTGTAGGTAGAGCGATTTGTTCATATAGAATACTCTCCATGATTCCAATTTTACACGTTGTTGTTGTCGTTGTTGTATCCTCAAATCTTGAAAGTCAATTTTAACCCACTTCCCAATGTGGCATCGACTGCAAACTTGGTATACTTACGTCTTACTGATGACAACACTATATTCTATCATAAAAAATAAAACATAAATATTTGGAAACATTCTTTTGTAAATGTTATGTTTCGGCTTGGGTCTAATTGTCCACGCTCAACTAACGTTGGCTGTAATTGGCCACGGTGAATGCATTTATGATACGTAGCTTTAGCGATTTTATTTACTGCTACACACTAATATACACTACACTACACACTACACTATACACTACACTATTACTATACACTACACTATACACTACACTATTACTATACACTATTACTATACACTACTATACACTACACCAGCGGTCGGCAACCTATGGCTCGCGAGCCATATATGGCTCTTCCGGTGACGGCATATGGCTCCCAGACAAATTTGAGTTGAAAAAAATAATAATAAAATAAAAATAAAATGAGTTTGGAACTGATTTTAAAATACTTGTGATATTGCTTAATAATACTGTGTCATTTTAAAGTAACAGAAATTAGTTTTGAAGATAAAATTTCTCGGGTCACGGGTCCCGTGACCAGAAGTCGCATTAAAAGTAAGACATATTTAATTTATTATACGTTTAAAATACTATATGGCTCTCAATGAAATATATTAAGAAAAATTGGGCTTTTATGGCTCTCCCAGTCAAAAAGGTTCCCGACCCCTGCACTACACTATACACTACACACTAAACTATACACTACACTATTACTATACACTACGCTATACACTACACTATACACTACACACTACCCTATTACTATACACTACGCTATACACTACATTATACACTACATTATGATACGTAGCTTGAGCGATTTTATTTACTACTACACACTAATATACACTACACTATACACTACACTATTACTATACACTACGCTATACACTACACTACACACTACACTAAACTCTACACTACACTATTACTATACACTACGCTATACACTATACTATACACTACACTATGATACGTAGCTTTAGCGATTTCATTTCAATGTTACCACGATACGATACGTTCAATGCATGCTAAAAGTTTATTTTTCGAGCAGATAGGATTGTTTCCTGAACAAACTTCATATTAATTTGCAGTTCATATAGGTAGGTTAAGAATTTACCTTGTTTTTTTTTACTTTAAATGTTACTGTGCAATACAGTCTTGTAATTAATAAACACACACAGGATATAGTTAATACAGTACGCTACTGTAATTTGCTCTGTTTTGCTAGATTACCACCACCCTGTAAGACTCCTGGCTAGGCTAGAGGCCATCTTCGACTTATGATATTTTCGACTTACGATGATAGGGTCGTTGTAACACATCTCCATCGTAAGTAGAGGACTGCCTGTATAGAAATAGAAGTGACATTCAGATCGACATCACATGCCACCCTCCATCTGCACTGCTCCTTCTGCTGCTGCTGAGTTCAACAACTCGGCAGAATCAGTGTCACCGCCACGCAAAGTAGAGGAAAGGTAAAACCATCATTTACATGTATTTATAAATACTTATTCAACTTAACTAATTCGTTATCTATATACAGATAACATGAAAACACGATATTGTTTATCGATATACAGATACAGCTAAACTACGTGTTATCCATATACAGATACAACTAAACTAGATTTAATCGGTATACAGATAATTGATATACTCTTAGGTTTTTTTCGGTAAAACTACGTAGGTAAGAAAAGTTATAAAATTACAATAAACGAAAAATAACTCAATTGTGATGTAATTTAGTTATTTTTCATTTATTATAATATTTTTCTTATTTTTTTCCTACGTGACTTTACCGAAAAAACCTAAGAGTATGAATCCTTGCAGTTACGAAAGCTTCAAATCTCAAAGAAAATTGACGTATTTTTAAATCCTTTATATTAAGTTCACTTGCTTGCGCGCTTAGGACCGTGCAAATCTTTCAGTCGTTTTTTAAACCACTTCCCGTGATCCAATCGAGCTGACATTTTGCACACAGACTCGTTGTGCGTGACAATTTATTTTCGTGAAAAAAAATTCCAAAATTTTCCACTTTTTAGGAAAAAAACTATTATCAACATGAATAAAACAGAGGGGACGAAAGGGGAAAAACATATATTTTTTAATTGTGAGTTTATTTACGAAGTCTGTACATAAGCCAGGTTTTCATCATGCTACATGTAGCCCCAGTGGCCTAATGGACAAGGCACTGGCCTCCTAAGCCAGGGATTGTGGGTTCGAGTCCCACCTGGGGTTGCTGAGAAAAAGCAGTTCATTTTGTAAAATCAAAATGCCAAGTTAACGAATCTGATAATGAAAAGCCAAAATGGCGCTGTGCCTATAGAAGAGAGTTTTAAAACAGTGTTCAGTTATACTCTTTGGTGCTTTCGGTAAAGTTACGTCGGTCTAGTGCCCATCATCAGGTGATGATGATGGACGCTTGTGATGATGATGGATGCTTGTGTTGATGATGGACGCTTGTGTTGAGCCCGAAACGTCGTGATTTATTTTATTTTACACCTACGTGAATTTACCGAAAGAACCAAAGAGTATGGATTCCTGAAGTCACGAAAGCTTCTAATCAAGAGAGCTTTAAACATTCTAGATTTGAAGCTTTCGTGACTGCAAGGATTCATATTCTTAGGTTTTTTAGGTAAATTCACGTAGGTAAAACATTAAAATTAATAAAAGTAAAATTTTACTTTTTTTTACTTTCATTAATTTTAATCTTTTACCTACGTGACTTTACCGAAAAAACCTAAGAATAAGAGTTTTAAACAGTGTACTTTGGTGACAATTATCAACATTGATAAAGCAGAGAATAAAAGGGGAAAATACATATCCATTTCTATTATTATTAAATCCTTTATATTAAGTTCACTTGCTTGCTTACGACCGTGCAAATCTTTCGGTCGTTTTTTAACCCACTTCCCGTGATCCAATCGAGCTGATATTTTGCACACAGACTCGTTGTGTGTGACAATTTATTTTCGTGAAACATTTTTTCCAAAATTTTCCACTTTTTAGGGAAATAAATTTCACTAACACAATCATATATTTTTCCTAAATACAGAAAATTATTCAAGAAAACAACAAAAATGTACAATATAAACAATCATACAAAAACTGAAAACCTTATAATCCTTATATACGACTTCCCTTATATTTAATTTAAAATACCAATGTGATAAAAATGAAACTCTTACTCACGAAAAACAGAAATGAATAATAAAATAAAACCGATGCCACGCATATAAAGGATTTATAGTGAAAAACTTTGTTTTCACGGGTTAATTTTTTACAAGTGATTTGTCCACCTTTCCTTCACTTATCGTGCTTTTGTACTGAATGTTCTCATGTCCTGACCCCGTGACCTTCCTCGGCGTTTGTGTAAAAGAACTTGATAGCTCACCGGAATGAAGACCTTCATCTGTATTTCTAAAACACCTCAATGCTTCTAGATTTGAAGCATTCGTGACTGCAAGGATTCATACTCTTAGGTTTTTTCGGTAAAGTCAGGGAAAAATAAAAAATAAATATTAAATAATAAAATGATGGGAAAAATTATAGAAATTAAATAATATAAAATAATATTATAATAATTTTATTTCTATAATTTCTATCATTCTATAATTTATTTATTACTATTTATTTTCCCCTACGTGACTGAAATTCGCTGCCTGGATGGCTTTTAGTAGACAAACAACACGTCACAGATGTTCCATTGTAAGACCCCCAAATCTCCCTCCCATCCTTCCCCCTCCTGCCGCCCCTCCCTCTCCTACTCCCTCCCCCCTCCCTCTTGCTCCTCCCCCCTCCCTCCCACCCCTCCCTCCCTCCTCCCCTCCCTCCCCCCCTCCCTCCCACCCCTCTCTCTTTTTTTTTTTTACGATCAGTGGAAACAAGAAGATGCTCGGTGTATTCGGCACTTTGTTTCGGTCATCATTTCGTAATTTTTTTTTTTTTTTTTTTTAAACGGGGCTTTATGTTGCCCTCGCTCGCTCGCTCTCTCGCTCACTCGCTCTCTCGCTCGCTCTCTCGCTCGCTCTCTCGCTCACTCTCTCGCTTGCTCGCTCTCTCGCTCTCTCTCACTCGCTCTCTCTCTCGCTCATTCTCTCGCTCACTCTCTCGTTATTTACGCCGCCCCCCTCGCAGTCCTATGGCCTCCGACGGGTAGCTCATAACAGCATGCAGAGCTCCCCGTCATCTGCCACGGAGCACACGGCCTCCTCCATCGCCCACTGCTCCTTGAAGGCCGGCACGGCGTGGGTCAGCCGCGCATGGCGGAACTCCAGCCACACCCTGGCTCCGACCAGAGCGCGGAAGATGCCCAGGCTGCTGGCCGGACGTTTCCCCCCACCCCTCTCTCACCTCCCTCCCTCCTCCCCTCCCACCACTCCCTCCCTCTCTCCCTCCCACCCCCTCTCTCCCTCTATCCCTCGTCCCCTCCCCCCCTCCCTCCCACCCCTCTCTCACCTCCCTCCCTCCCACCCCTCTCTCCCTCCCCTCCCTCCCTCCTCCCCTTCCTCCCTCCCCCCCTCCCTCCCACCCCTCTCTCACCTCCCTCCCACCCCTCCCTCCCTTCCACCCCTCCCCTCTCCCTTCCCTCCCTCCCTCCCACCCCTCTCTCCCTCTATCCCTCCCCCCCCTCTCTCACCTCCCTTCTCCCCTCCCTCCCACCCCTCTCTCACCTCCCTCCCACCCCTCCCTTCCTCCCTCCCCTCTCCCTCCCCTCCCTCTTCTCCTCCCCTCCTAGCCAAGTGAAGGAAGCCCCCCCCCCCACCCCGATGGCGTCTTCTTTCTCCACCACCACCGCCGCCCCCCACCTCGTGGTGGCGTCTCTGCTGCTGCTGCTGCAGCTCGGCGCTCTTTGTGAGCAGCCCCTCGTCCTGCCCCTTGACCGTGAGTAGCAAACACCCCCCCCTCCCGTTAAGCAGCTGATACCCCCCCCCTACAGCACCTAAGGTCCATCTTCTTGATTCTTTCGGTAAAGTCACGTAGAAGGGAAATAATAAAATAATGAAAATAAAATATTTTATGTTTTTAATAATAAAAATTAAAAATGTAATTTCGATGTAAAGCTTTCGTGACTGCAGGGATTCATCTTCTTGGTTCTTTCGGTAAAGTCACGTAAAAGGGAAATAATAAAATAATAAAAATAAAACATAGTAAAATAATTCTCACGACGTTTCGGCCACAACGCAAGCAGAAGACCAGGTCTGTCGGGGAGACAGCGTCAGATGCTGTCTCCCCGACAGACCTGGTCTTCACCTGAGGACGGCTGCTTGCGTTTAACCAATAAGATGAATCCCTGCAGTCACGAAAGCTTTAAATCGAAACACCTAAGGTCTTCGCTCATTTACCAGCTTCACATTCCCTATTGCCGTACAAACACTGGAGGAAGGGCCTTTGCTATTGATGCCCCCAGGGTCTGGAATGCTGTCGCCAATAAACTGCAATTTGAATCTCTACCTATGAGATCTTCACTCAAAACTGCTCTAGAGGAGTTGTACACCCCTAACTGCCACTGCAATTTAGTGGCCTAAAATACAATGTTTCGCTCTGGATGATCGCTGCAAAGTATGATCTGTGTTTTGATTTAGTGTGCTGATCTTAAAGGTACATTGAAAAATGTTGACACTCCGACTGATGCTCCTCCTGCTGTTGTGGAGTGACCCATGCAGCCAGCTGTGGCTGCAGGGTTTGGTGGTACATGTTGTTTACATCGTTTATTGTGAAAACTCCGTCACAGTTCCTATGACCTGCACTGTTGCATTGCTTTCATGGCTTTATTTTGGTGATTTTCGAAAAGTTCTTTGGTTTGGCCATGTTTGTTTGTTGTAGTACAGAGTTAGACTGTTGTTGTTTGACTTGCATCCCACTGGGATGTTTGCACACAGCGTTGGTGTACGGTGATTTTTCTGCAATATTTTGCTGTCTCTTCTTGGATTTGCTTTTAGCACTCAGTCACATCGTCACTTTAAGATGTTTTTTGTTCGTGTTTTTGTTTTTTGTTTGTTGCGGTTGCACCCGATTCAAGAGCCGAATGTCTCACAGGGCTCTACACCCACTACATGAACTTGAAACTTGAAACTACACCCATCACTCATCCACCAAAGTCCATCAACTCAACTTTGTTGTTGACCCGTTGGTCTCTCGCAGTCACCCAGCCCCCGTCCATCACGTGGCAATCGCGCGAGGACTACATCGTCGACCCACGTGACAACATGGTGCTGCAGTGTGAAGCACGCGGCAACCCAGCGCCCATGTACGCTGCACACTCCTCCATCCATCCCTCACTCCATCTCCCCTCACTCCCGACTTACCCCCCCTCCCCATCTCCCTACCCCCCTTCCTCCCTCCATCCCGAATTAACTCTCTCCCTTCCTCCTCCCTCCCTTCCCTCCATCCCATCCCCACCTCCCCTCCTCCTCCCTCCCCCCTCCTCCCCCCTCCTCCCTCCCCTCCCTCCCCCTCCCCTCCCTCCCTCCCCCCTCCCTCCCCCCTCCCCTCCCTACCCCCCCTCCCCCTCCCTCCCTCCCCCCCCCCCCACTCCCCCCCCCCTCCCCCCTCCCCGCCTGTGCTGCAGCTTCTGGTGGAGCAAGGACGGGGGCAGCTTTGACCCCGACAGTGACCCCCACGTGCGGCGCCGTGGGGATGGCTCGGGGACCTTCACCGTCGACTTGGCGGCGGTGGCGGCGGCGGCGGCGGAGTCCGGTGGTGACGGTGGCGGTGACGGTGACGGTGACGTCACCGCGGCGGTGCAGCGCTACCAGGGGGTCTACCGCTGCTGGGCGGGGAACCGGGCGGGCACGGCGCTCAGCAACGACATCACCGTGAGGCTGGCGCGTGAGTGGGGGGGGGGCACGCTCGCACCGTCAACTACTCACTCACTCACACACACACAGGGTGTGCTAACCGCTGCACCACCACTCCCCACTCACACACACACACACACACAGGGCGCTAACCGCTGCACCACCACTCCCCACACACAAAGTGCTGAACCCGTCCTGGGCCCTCCCCTAGGTCGACTCAGCCTCAAACGCGTACCTAATGCGCCATGTAAACACGTCACCATCGGGGAGACAAAGGCGGCCCGGTGCTGACCACCAACTCGCTGGCAGCACTTGCCCCGACGCCCTGCGAAGGCTACACGGGGAGACTTTGTCTGTACCCTGCAGGTGCCCCGCGGTGGCCGCGTGAGCAGCTGGCGCCCGTCATGGCCGCCGTGGGCTCCCCGGCCGTTCTGCACTGCCGCCCTCCTCCCCACGGCTTCCCTCCTCCCACCGTCTTCTGGCTGGACAGCTGTGAGTACCATGCTGGCTATGAGATGTTGCAGCTGTGAGTACCACGCTGGCTATGAGATGTTGCAGCTGTGAGTACCACGCTGGCTATGAGATGTCACAGCTGTGAGTACCACGCTGGCTATGAGACATGGCAGCTGTGAGTACCACGCTGCCTATGAGATGTCACAGCTGTGAGTACCACGCTGGCTATGAGATGTTACAGCTGTGAGTACCACGCTGGCTATGAGATGTCACAGCTGTGAGTACCACGCTGGCTATGAGATGTCACAGCTGTGAGTACCACGCTGGCTATGAGATGTGGCAGCTGTGAGTACCACGCTGCCTATGAGATGTCACAGCTGTGAGTACCACGCTGGCTATGAGATGTCACAGCTGTGAGTACCACGCTGGCTATGAGATGTAGCAGCTGTGAGTACCACGCTGGCTATGAGATGTTGCAGCTGTGAGTACCACGCTGGCTATGAGATGTCACAGCTGTGAGTACCACGCTGGCTATGAGATGTCACAGCTGTGAGTACCGCGCTGGCTATGAGATGTCACAGCTGTGAGTACCACGCTGGCTATGAGATGTTACAGCTGTGAGTACCACGCTGGCTATGAGATGTCACAGCTGTGAGTACCGCGCTGGCTATGAGATGTAGCAGCTGTGAGTACCACGCTGGCTATGAGATGTCGCAGCTGTGAGTACCACGCTGGCTATGAGATGTAGCAGCTGTGAGTACCACGCTGGCTATGAGATGTCACAGCTGTGAGTACCACGCTGGCTATGAGATGTCACAGCTGCGAGTACCGCACTGGCTATGAGATGTCACAGCTGTGAGTACCACGCTGGCTATGAGATGTTACAGCTGTGAGTACCACGCTGGCTATGAGATGTCACAGCTGTGAGTACCACGCTGGCTATGAGATGTCACAGCTGTGAGTACCACGGTGGCTATGAGATGTCACAGCTGTGAGTACCACGCTGGCCATGAGATGTTACAGCTGTGAGTACCACGCTGGCTATGAGATGTTACAGCTGTGAGTACTGCGCTGGCTATGAGATGTTACAGCTGTGAGTACCACGCTGGCTATGAGATGTTGCAGCTGTGAGTACCACGCTGGCTATGAGATGTTGACTACCTCGCCTGGTGTGCAGGAGGTCTGTGTCTCTCTCTCATCATCATCATCACGGTGGCTATGAGATGCTAACTACCTCGCCCCTCCCCCCTTAGGCCCTCCCCTGACCCCCCCCTTCCTTAGGCCCCTCCCCTCTCCTATACCCGGCAGTAGGTCTCCACCAATCAAAGAGCTGTTTGTATTATATATTTATTTATGCACGACAGACATACAAATAATCCCTGGTGGGCAGTGTGGAACATTGTTGCTGCCTGTACAACGATTCCGATCTCCTCAATCCCTCCTCCCGCCGCCCCTCAGACTGCCCACCACCACCGCCACCACCACCGCCACCACCGCCGCCACCACCACCACCGCCACCACCACCACCGCCACCACCACCACAACCGCCACCACCACCACCGCCACCACCACCACCACCACCACCGCCATCACCACCACCTCCGCCGCCACCACCGCCACCACCACCGCCACCACCACCACCACCACCGCCACCACCGCCACCACCACCACCACCGCCACCACCACCACCACCACCACCGCCACCACCACCACCACCACCACCGCCGCCACCACCACCACCGCCACCACCACCACCACCACCGCCGCCACCACCACCACCACCACCGCCGCCGCCGCAGCCGTGGAGAAAGTGCCGCTGGATGGGCGAGTGACGCAGGGTCCGGAGGGTGACCTGCATTTCGCCAATGTGCTCCCCGGCGACGAGGGTGACTACGTGTGCCACGCTCGCTACCCGCACACGGGCACCATCCGCTACAAGCAGCCGCTACGGCTGGTCGTCACACGCAGTGAGTGGCGGCAGCGGTGGCAAACGCCGGGAAGTGCGTGCATGGACGTGTGCGTGTGTGTGTACGTGTGTGCGTGTGTGTGTACGTGTGTGCGTGTGTGGACGTGTGTGTGTGTACGTGTGTGTGCGTGGACGTGTGTGTGTGTGCGTGGACGTGTGTGCGTGGACGTGTGTGTGTGCGTGTGTGCGTGGACGCGTGTGTGTGTGCGTGGACGTGTGTGTGTGCGTGCGTGGACGTGTGTGTGTCTGTGTGGCCGTGTGTGTGTGCGTGGACGTGTGCGTGTGTGTGTACGTGTGTGTGTGTACGTGTGTGTGTCCGTGTGTGTGTGTACGTGTGTGTGTGTGCGTGTGTGTGCGTGTGTGTGTGTGCGTGTGTGTGTGCGTGGACGTGTGTGTGTGTGCGTGGACGTGTGTGTGTGTGTACGTGTGTGTGTGTGTGTGCGTACGTGTGTGTGTGCGTGTACGTGTGTGTGTGCGTGTGTGTGTACGTGCGTGTGTGGACGTGTGTGTGCGTGTGTGTGCGTGGACGTGTGTGTGTGTGTGTACGTGTGTGTGTGGACGTGTGCGTGTGTGTGCGTGGACGTGTGTGTGTGTACGTGTGTGTACGTGTATGTACGTGTGTGTGTGTGTGTACGTGTGTGTGTGTACGTGTGTGTGTGCGTGTGCGTGTGTACGTGTGTGTGTGTGCATGTAGATGTGTGTGTGTGTGGACGTGTGTGTGTGTACGTGTGTGTGTGTGCGTGTGTGGACATGTGTGTGTGCGTGGACGTGTGTGTGTGGACGTGTGTGTGTGCGTGTGTGTGTGTACGTGTGTGTGTGTGTACGTGTGTGTACGTGTGTGTACGTGTGTGCGTGTGCGTGTACGTATGCGCGTGTTCACATAACCGTCACCGGTGTTGCCCTACGGCGGGAATCAAACTCGCCTCATGGCCAGCTTTTGTAGCGCAGTGTAGACGCTAGCCACTGTGCCACCGCTCCCCGGATGATGCACACGCAGAGCGTCCGTCAAAAAGCCGGCCGGTGTTCGTGGAGCCCGCGGGGGAGTCGAGCAGCAAGGTGGTGCTCACCGGGGAGACGCTGCTGTTGACGTGCATCACACGAGGCCTGTACGTACACACACTGCATGCACACGCACAAGACAAAGACCCCCCGTATAGCCTTAACAGACTGTAGGGGCAAGTGCTGTTAGCAAGCACCTACGAAGGCCGGAACGGCACACGAGGGGGTGGGTGGCCAGCAACCACGCCCGACTGCCTTTGTCTCCCCAGTGGCGATGTTTACACACCGCACCAGGTACTCATTTAAGGCTGAGTCGACCTAGGGGAGGCCCGGTACCGGTTCAGATAATCGTCACTGTTGGTGTTGGCCGTGAGCGGGAATCGAACTCGTGTCGCCGGGTTCGTAGCGCAGCGCGCTAACCACTACACTACCGCTCCCCACACACACGCACACACACATCTACACACACACACAAGTGCAACACAACAACAACCGCCATTCGCCACTAAGTGGCGTTGACGTCACTTGCGCCAGGCCATGTGCGCCTTGAGGCTACCACGTGAAGTGTCGAACGCCCGCTGGCAGGAGGTCACGGGGCAGACCCAGCAGGTGCCACGGGTCAACTGACACACACACACGTGCACACACACACACACACGTGCGCGCGTGTGTGTGCGTGTGCGTTCCCTGTGTGTGTGTGCGTAGCCCCACGCCGGAGGTGAGCTGGAGCAAGTGGGGTGGGATGTTGTTGTCGTCGGATGAGGAAGCCGCCCCCCTCGCCGCACCCCCCGGCACGGCTCCGGCACGAGGCCGGCACGACCCCGGCACGACGCTGGCCATCCGCAACGCGACGCTGTCACACGGCGGCAGCTACCAGTGCCGCGCCGTCAACAGCGAGGGCGTGGCGCTGCACACCGTCACGGTCACCGTGGAAGGTGTGCGCCTGTGTGTGTGTGTGTGCACCTGTGTGTGTGTGTGTGTTTGCGCCTGTGTGTGTGTCTGTGTGTGTGTGTTTGTGCCTGTGTGTGTGTCTGTGTGCCTGTGTCTGTGTGCACCTGTGCGTGCGTGTGCCTGCGTGTGCCTGCGTGTGTGCGTCCGTGCGCCTGTGTGTGTGCCTGCGTGTGTGCGTGCGTGCGTGTGCGTGCGTGTGCCTGCGTGTGCGTGTGCGTGCGCCTGTGTGCGTGCGTGTGTGTGTGCGTGCGTGTGCGTGCGTGTGCGTGCGTGTGCCTGTGTGTGTGCCTGCGTCTGTGCGTGTGCGTGCATGTGTGTGCCTGTGTGTGTGCCTGTGTGTGTGCCTGTGTGTGTGCGTGTGTGTGTGTCTATGTGCGTGCCTGTGTGTGTTTGTGCCTGTGTGTGTATGTGTGCCTGTGTGCACCTGTGTGTGCCTGCGTGTGTCTGTGTTCACCTGTGTGTGCGTGCGTGTGTATGTGTGTGCGTGCGTGTGCCTGCGTGCGTGTGCCTGTGTGTGTCTGTGTGTGTGTGTGCCTGTGTGTGTGTGTCTGTGTGCCTGTGTGCGTGTGCGCCTGTGTGTGTCTGTGTGTGCCTGTGTGTGTGTCTGTGTGCCTGTGTGTGTGTGCCTGTGTATGTGTGCGTGCGTGTGCCTGTGTGTATGTGTGTGTGCCTGCGTGTGTGTGTGCCTGCGTGTGTGCGTGCCTGTGTGTGTGCCTACGTGTGTGCGTGCGTGTGTGTGTGTGTGCGTGCGTGTGTCTGCGTGCGTGTGTGTGCGTGCCTGTGTCTGCGTGCGTGTGTGTGCGTGTGCCTGCGTGTGTGCCTGCGTGTGTGCCTGTGTGTGTGTGCGTACGTGTGCCTGCGTGTGTGCCTGCGTGTGTGTGTGTGCGCCTGCGTGTGTGTGTGCATGCGTGTGCGTGTGCCTGCGTGCGTGTGCCTGCCTGCGTGTGTGTGTGTGCGTGTGTGTGTGTGCGTGCGTGTGCGTGTGCCTGCGTGCGTGTGCCTGCCTGCGTGCGTGTGTGTGCGTGTGTGTGTGTGCGTGTGTGTGTGTGTGCGTGTGTGTGCGTGTGTGCGCGTGGCGGAGTGGTGGCTCAGGTGTTAGCGCCACTCCGCTACGAACCCGGCAACAACCTCGAGTTCCCATTCACAGCCGGGGGTCTGCCTCCATTCTCCCTCCGCTGTCTGGTGGTGCTGCTGCTGCTGGGGTGGTGGTCCCTGTCTATAGGAAGCCGGCCACACCGATGGTGACTGACACCTCGCTTTGTTCATTTCCATCAGCCGCCTTTCCCTATCGCAGGTGGGGACCCCCCCCCCACCCACCCACCCCCCTGTCTGGTTCTGCCTTGACACTCGCTGGTGCCGCGCGACACTTGCTGGTGCCGTGTGAAAGTCACGTGGGTTTGTTCGTCCGAGAGCCGGTCCGCCTGTGAGCTACGTAGCTCAGTGGACCTGCCTGGTAACCACACATGTGTGATGTCTAGTTGACAAGCAAGGGACATTGTCTAACCCCTCCTCCCCCCCTGTCCCCTCCGCCCCCCCTCCTCCTCTTCCTCCCTCCTCCTCCTCCCCCCTCCCTCCTCCCCCCCCTCCTCCTCCCCCCCTCCTCCTCCTCCCCCCCCTCCTCCCCCCCTCCTCCTCCCCCCTGCCTCCTCCTCCCCCCTCTCCTCCTCCTTACCCCCTTTTCCTCCTCCCCCCTCCTCCTCCTCCCCTCGCTCCCCCTCCTCCTCCCCCCCCGCCCCCCCCCCTCCCGCCCTCTGCAGCGAAGCCGCACTGGTTCGCTCCGCTGCCAGAGAGCCGCAGCTACGCGCCGGGGGACAGCGCCAAGCTCACGTGCTTCGCAAGCGGAATCCCCGCACCGACCATCCGCTGGTTCCTCAACGGTGTGCCCATCGACGGTGAGACGCGGGGGGGGGGGGGGGGGTCAGTCTCGCTCGCCCACTCGCCCCGCCCGCTCACTCGCGGATCGATCGCACGCTCGCTCGCCCGCTTGTCCACCGACGTGCACGTGCACACGCTCGTCAGCCGATCGCTCGGTCGACCGATCGCGGTAAAATCACACGCTCGGTCAACCAGTCGCCCGCTCACTCGCCCACTCACTCGCCCGCTCACTCATCCGCTCACTCGCCCGCTCACTCGCCCGCTCACTCGCCCGCTCACCCGCCCGCTCACTCGTCCGTTCACTCGCCCGCTCACCCGCCCGCTCACCCGCCCACTCACCCGCCCGCTCACTCGCCCGCTCACTCGCCCGCTCACTGGCCCGCTCACTCGCCCGCTCACCCGCCCGCTCACCCGCCCGCTCACTCGCCCGCTCACTCGTCCGCTCACTCGCCCGCTCACCCGCCCGCTCACCTGCCCACTCACTCGCCCGCTCACTCGTCCGCTCACTCGCCCGCTCACTTGCCCGCAATGTGCACGCCCTCACCCAGCCAGTCGCACGCTCACCCACAGGACGTAGCGAAGTGAGCCGGATCACGCCGCGTTGCGCTAAATGCATCCTGCCAAACAATGCCAAATCGCGCTCAGGACCATTCCACATCGTGGTTAAAATCGTTCCGCATCGTGCGCCGAGACCGCGCCAAACCGTGCCGGGCGTCGTGCCGCCGTGCCACGGAGCAGAAGCCCCCGCGGTGCCGGACCGGCGGGTGGACCGCAACTTCCTGACGCTGACCCGGCTGCGGGAGGAAGACACCGGCGTGTACCAGTGCCAGGCCTCCAACCGTCACGGCACCATCCTGGCCAACGCCTACGTCAACGTTCTGGGTGAGAGCCGCACGTAGCCAACTATGACGGTCGGAGGTGCGGGGGAAGGACGACTGAGTCTCTGTGCGAATCTGTGGGTCTCTGTGTGGTGAGTCTGTCGGTCTCTGTGTGGTGAGTCTGTGGGTCTCTGTGTGGTGAGTCTGTGGGTCTCTATGTGAGTCTGTGGGTCTCTGTGTGAGTCTGTGGGTCTCTGTGTGAGTCTGTGGGTCTCTGTGTGGTGAGTCTATGGGTCTATGTGTGAGTCTATGGTTCTCTGTGTGAGTCTATGGGTCTCTGTGTGAGTCTCTGGGTCTCTGTGTGAGTGTGGATCTCTGTGTGAGTTTGTGTGTGAGTCTCTGGGTCTCTGTGTGAGTCTATGAGTGTCTGTGTCTGTGTAAGTCTACTAGCTGTACTACCCGGCTTCGCCCGGGACTTGTATCCACCACGGCCGGCCGCCTTTGTCTCCCCAGTGGCGATGTTAATACGCCACACCAGTTACTCGTTTGAGGCTGAGTCGACCTATGGGAGGTTCAAATAATCTTGACTGGTGGTGGCCATGAGCGGGAATCGAACTCGGTTCGCCGGGTTGGTAGCGCAGCGTAGCGTTAACCACTACACCCACCGCTCCTCACACACACAGACGCACAGACACACACACAGACACACACACAGACACACGCAGACACACACAGACAGACACAGACAGACACACAGACACACAGACAGCACGCTAACCACTACACTACCGCTCCCCACACACCACACACGCACACACACAGACACACACACAGACACACACACACAGACACACAGACAGACACACACACACAGACACACAGACAGCACGCTAACCACTACACTACCGCTCCCCACACACCACACACGCACACACACAGACACACACACAGACACACACACAGACACACACACACAGACACACACACACAGACACACACACACAGACACACACAGACACACACACAGGCAGCACGCTAAGCACTACACTACCGTTCCCCCTACACACCACACACGCACACACACAGACACACACACAGACACACACACAGACACACACACAGACACACACACAGACACACACACACAGACACAGGCAGCACGCTAAGCACTACACTACCGTTCCCCCTACACAACACACGCGCACACACACAGACACACACACAGACACACACACACAGACACACAGACAGACACACAGACACACACACAGACACACACACACAGACACACAGACACACAGACAGCACGCTAACCACTACACTACCGCTCCCCACACACCACACACGCACACACACAGACACACACACAGACACACACACACAGACACACAGACAGACACACACACACACAGGCAGCACGCTAAGCACTACACTACCGTTCCCCCTACACAACACACGCGCACACACACAGACACACACACAGACACACACACACAGACACACAGACACACACACACACAGACACACAGACACAGGCAGCACGCTAAGCACTACACTACCGTTCCCCCTACACAACACACGCGCACACACACAGACACACACACACAGACACATAGACAGACACACACACACACAGACACAGGCAGCACGCTAAGCACTACACTACCGTTCCCCCTACACAACACACGCGCGCGCGTCCATAGGTACACATACACGCGCTTGCTGCAGACACACACATACACACACATACATACACGCACATACACACAAACACATACACACACATACACACACATGCATACACACAGACATACACATACATACAAACACACACATACATACACACAAACATACACAATACACACACACATACATACAGACACACACATACATACACACAAACACATACAGACACATACATACACACATACATACAGACACACAGACATACACATAAACACATACACACATAGTCATGACCCGGCTTTGCCCGGGACTTGTATCCACCACGCCCGGCCGCCTTTGTCTCCCCAGTGGCGATGTTAATACGCCACACCAGTTACTCGTTTTGAGGCTGAGTCCCTCACTCGCCACTCTGCCTCCCTCGCCACTCTGTAGAGGACGTGAAATTTGTATGAATTTACCTCAGAGTGGCGTGTTGGGTGTCGAGGCCTAGCACCGTGCAGAGCCTCACGCCTTGCCTGATTTTCCCACCTGGCGAACGCTGGGTACGGGTGCCGGTCCCCCCCCCCCCCGCGCTATTAAAAATGGCGTCCACCCCGCGGCGAAAAGTTGCTACTCGTTGCCAGGGGCAACCGCCGTCCAATGAAAGCGGCGAAGGCGTCGTTAGCTGTTGCCAGGGGCAACCGCCGTCCAATGAAAGTGCGTATGGTCCGAAATCCACACACACATACACAGACAGACAGACATGCACGATTTTATATATATAGATGTGTCTCAGTGTGTGTATATGGGTCTCTGTGTGAGTCTGTGGGTCTCTATGTGAGTCTGTGGGTCTCTGTGTGAGTCCTCTCGGTAAACATCTGTCTTGCTTCTCCTCGTGTTGCTCCCCCCTTCAAATCCTCCCTCTCCTCCCTCCCCCTCCACATTCCACCTCCTGTGTTCCGTGGAGGGATAACCACTCAGTGTCTCCCTCCGCTCCTCATTCTCCAATCTCCTGTCTCTCTCTCTCACTTCCCTCCTGAAGCTTCCCTCGTCAACTCCTGCCACCACCACCCCCCAAGATCTCCTCCTGCTTCACCTGGTGGCATCTCTGCTGTGGTTCCACAACATTCCTCTACACTGTGAGATCTCTTTTAGCAGTGGCAAAATATAGTAGTAGATTTTTACCCTTTTAAACTGGTACAAAACTGACACCTTTATTCAAGGCATCATGTTTGCAATAACCACAACACAAGTAGTCAAAAAAGCAAACAAAAAGAAGCAATTCTGATAATGATAATAATATGCACTGTCTTTGATGTTGATTGGTCCACACCCGAGACAGCTTTCTTTAGAGCCTAGTCCCCATTGGTGTTGGACTAGATGACACCAGAAGGCGTACCACTGGTAAAAGAGATCTCATAGTGTAAATGCTTACTTAGAGCTCTCAATACTCTGATATTGCACTGTGTTTGAGTTGTATCAAGGACAGTGCATATTATTATCATTATTAGAGTTACTTCTTTTTGTTTGCTTTTTTGACTACTTGTGTTGTGGTTATTGCAAACATGATGCCTTGAATAAAGGTGTCAGTTTTGTACCAGTTTAAAAGGGTTAAAACCTACTACAACATTCCTCTAACTCAGCAACCCTCCCTCCCCCTGTCTCTGCCCCCCCCCACCTCTCCCACAGCCGTGGCCCCACGGATGCTGTCGAAGCCGGACAGGCTGTACACGGCCACAGAGGGACAGGCCGCGTACTTAGAATGTGCCGTGTTTGGGTTGCCACGTCCCAACATCCTGTGGTGAGACCGACGCTGGCCCGGCTACTTTACTGCCTCCATGAACTAAACACTGTCAAGGATGACGTAGTGTAGTTCATACTGGTAATTCTCTAACCCTAATACTGATTTAAAGCTTTCGTGACTGCAGGGATTCATCTTCTTGGTTCTTTCGGTAAAGTCATCACGTAGAAGGGAAATAATAAAATTATAAAAATAGAACATAATAAAATACAATTCTCACGACGTTTCGGCCACAACGCAAGCAGCTGTCCGCAGATGAAGAACTGCTGTATGTGTGTGTGACACACACAGTGAAACTGCTGTGTGTGTGTGTACAACACACACAGTGAAACTGCTGTGTGTGTGTGTACAACACACACAGTGAAACTGCTGTGTGTGTGTGTACAACGCACACAGTGAAACTGCTGTGTGTGAGTGTACAACACACACACACAGCAGTTTCACTGTGTACAACACTCAAGACTCCCTCCCCCCCCCCCCCCTCTTTGCTTACGCCGCGCACCGCCAGGTTCCAGGGCGACCACGGCGCATCCCTGGCGAGCGAGCGCCACCAAACCTTCGCCAACGGCACGCTGCTCATCTCGGACCTGTCGCCTGCCGACTCCGACACGTACACCTGCTACGCAGTCAACAAGCTGCACCACCAGCAGCTCCAGGCACGCCTCTACGTCGAAGGTTTGCACACCGAGACCGATAGACTCATCACAACGAGACCGATAGACTCACACAGAACCATAGACTCACCACACAGAGACCCATAGACTCACACAGACCCATAGACTCATCACACAGAGACCCATAGACTCGTCACACTGAGACCGATAGACTCACACAGACCCATAGACTCATCATGCAGAGACCCATAGACTCATCACACAGAGACCCATAGACTCATCACACTGAGACCGATAGACTCACACAGACCCATAGACTCATCACACAGAGACCCATAGACTCATCACACAGAGACCCATAGACTCATCACACAGAGACCCATAGACTCATCACACAGAGACACATAGACTCATCACACAGAGACCGATAGACTCACACAGACCCATAGACTCATCACACCGAAACCCACAGACTCATCACACAGAGACCCATAGACTCACACAGACCCATAGACTCATCATGCAGAGACCCACAGACTCACCACACAGAGACCCACAGACTCACCACACAGAGACCCACAGACTCATCACACAGAGACCCACAGACTCACCACACAGAGACCCACAGACTCATCACACAGAGACCCATAGACTCATCACACAGAGACCCATAGACTCATCACACAGAGACCCATAGACTCATCACACAGAGACACATAGACTCATCACACAGAGACCGATAGACTCACACAGACCCATAGACTCATCACACCGAAACCCACAGACTCATCACACAGAGACCCATAGACTCACACAGACCCATAGACTCATCACACAGAGACCCATAGACTCATCACACTGAGACCGATAGACTCACACAGACCCATAGACTCATCATGCAGAGACCCACAGACTCACCACACAGAGACCCACAGACTCACCACACAGAGACCCACAGACTCACCACACAGAGACCCACAGACTCACCACACAGAGACCCACAGACTCATCACACAGAGACCCATAGACTCATCACACAGAGACCCATAGACTCATCACACAGAGACCCATAGACTCATCACACAGAGACCCATAGACTCACACAGAGCCATAGACTCATCACACAGAGACCCATAGACTCATCACACAGAGGCCCATAGACTTACACAGACCCAGACTCACCACACAGAGACCCATAGACTCATCACACAGAGACCCATAGACTCACACAGACCCATAGACTCATCACACAGAGACCCATAGACTTACACAGACCCAGACTCACCACACAGAGACCCATAGACTCATGAGTCTATGGGTCTCTGTGTGATGAGTCTATGGGTCCAGCAGAGGTCGTCTCGGCCACGTCCATGCCCTCCCTCCCTTCTCTCGCTCGCAAAGACACGTGGATCCCCCCGCTAACGCAGCATCTTTGTCGGTTATAAACATTCAGGCTGCTTTGCCAATCGCTCGCCGCTGTCTCCCCTTCCCATTGGTAACTGTCCCCCCACAGTCGCCAGCAGCAGCTCGGAGCCGGGAGCGGTGTCACGCGGTGACCCGGCACGGCCCAGCGCCACACCACGCACGCCGCAGGGCGGGGACACAGGCCTCTGGGACTACATCACCACCACCGCCGCAACCGACGCCACGACCGCCGATAGCACCACCACCACCACAACCACTCGGCAGTGCTTCTACGGCGTGAGCACAGCGTCGGCATGCACGCCGCCAGGCAGCGGTGGAGGTGCCAGCGCTGACGACGGTGAGTTCCTCTCCTCCCTCCCGCCACGATCGCAGCGACGCCAAAATGTTAACTACCTCGCCCGATGCGCAGGAGTTTGCGGGTTCGATCCTGACCCTGACGATGCCTGTACGTTTGTTGTCCGCGTGTCTCTCTCCCTGCGGTTGCGTCGATTTCCTTGCGCAATCGCAAGTGAGATTTGTGGGAAAAGTCCACGATGTTTTTCATTTGCCGGACAGCTTCAATGGAGCCAGTTGGATCGCTGTGCACAAGATGGCGGCGATGGCTTGTCTAGTCTCCAGGGGGGTTCGTGTATCAGGTAGATCGATGGTGGCCGCTGATTATGAAAGACGAACCAGGAGGGTCACCAAGGCAGTGAAATGAGTCCGGTCCCAGTGTTTTTTATTATCGATGAAAAGTCACATCGCTCGTGGCACGGGCGACTACGACGCTCGCCGTTGCTGGATTTCTCTCTGCTCTCCGTGACCCCCCGACCCCCCACCCCCAGCCCGCTCCTCGTCAGAAGAAGAGGCGGTCGCCACGACGACTCAGAGCCCCTTCGTCAGCCCCACGGTGGGCGTCGTGGTGGTGGCGGCGGCAATGCTCCCGCTGGTGACGCTTGCAGTGGTCGCCGCGTGCCTGTGAAGGCGGCGGCGGCGGCAGCAGAGCCCCCTGGTGAGCGGCAGTGGCATCGTGAGTGACCAATCAATCAAGCGTCGTGGCAGTACAGGTTCTTTCGGTAAAGTGACGTATAAAGAGAAAATAATAAATTAAATACTAGCATACGACGTTTGGACTGCAACGCAAGCAATCGTCATCAGGTATAAATGAAATGGAAACACAAATCTAGTATACTTAGAAATGTAATACAACAGAGAGTCGGAACAGGACCCTGCGGGGTGGGCTGGTAGGAACGAATAACCAAAGAATATAAACATAATGTATTATTACACTTGTTTAGCCAGGAAAGCCCCACTGAGTCTAAAGGTTTTTGTAGGGTCCTGCCAAGTGTTTGCAGTAGGGGGCGATGTTGCTACACCGAATCGGACGATACGAAGATAGAGTTCGAGGCCTAGTTCTAGGCTTTAGGCCTAGCTCTAGGCTTTAGGCCGCCGTGAGTTAATTTTAAATTTAAATGTTTTTATTATTTATGTAAAAGCTTTAAATTTAAATGTTTCTATTTAAAAGCATCAGGGAATGTAACATTGTTAAACATTAAATCCCTTGCACACATGCGGGGGTACGATACGAAGGGAAAGTGATAGGCGTAGTTCGAGGCTTTATGCCTAGCTGTAGGCTTTAGGGCGCTGTGAGTTTTTTATTTAATTTCAAAGTTTTAATTAAAAGCTATCTCAGGGAATTATAAGGGAATGTTACACTTGTTTAGCCAGGAAAGCCTCATTAATTGAAATGTTTTAATTAAAAGCTATCTGAGGGAATTATAAGGGAATGTTACACTTGTTTAGCCAGGAAAGCGTCACTGAGTAAAGGTTTTTGTAGGGTCATGCCAAGTGTTTGCAGTAGGGGGCGATGTTGCTACACGGACGGACGGACGGAAAAACGGACGTACGATATAATCTATTGTAGGCTGGTCCACTTTGTTCCTACCAGTATAACATAACAGTCAACACCCCACCTGGTTGATTACGTTCTTCCTGAGAATGCTAAATTTGAGAGAGAGATAAAACACAAAAGAGTTGTTTCTATTTGTTTGCATTTTGACTGCTTGTGTTGTGGTTATTGCAAACATGATGCCTTGTATAAAGGTGTCAGTTTTTGTACCAGTATAAAGGGTAAACACCTACTACGTGTGTGTAGTTGCCGTGGTGCGGTACCTGTGCTCAGCAGAGACGTTCTCTCCCATTCGCAGGATCTCAAACTCTGGATAGGCGCTCTGTCCTCATCCGTTCACTGGGAACAACAACAGCAACAACAACAACAGCAACAACAACAGCAACAGCCAAACGAGAAAACTCGAACGCTTCCCGAAATATTGTCGTGACCAGGGTGTGGAGACCCACAGACTCACTACACAGAGACCCATAGACTCACCACACAAAGACCCATAGACTCACTACACAGAGAGCCATAGACTCACTACACAGAGACCCATAGACTCACCACACAGAGACCCATAGACTCACTACACAGAGACCCATAGACTCACTACACAGAGACCCATAGACTCACTACACAGAGACCCATAGACTCACCACACAAAGACCCATAGACTCACTACACAGAGATCCATAGACTCACTACACAGAGACCCATAGACTCACCACACAGAGACCCATAGACTCACTACACAGAGACCCATAGACTCACTACACAGAGACCCATAGACTCACTACACAGAGACCCATAGACTCACTACACAGAGATCCATAGACTCACTACACAGATCCATAGACTCACTACACAGAGACCCATAGACTAACCACACAGAGACCCATAAACTCACCACACAGAGACCCACAGACTCACCACACAAAGACCCATAGACTCATCACACAAAGACCCATAGACTCACTACACAGAGATCCATAGACTCACTACACAGAGATCCATAGACTCACCACACAGAGATCCATAGACTCACCACACAGAGACCCACAGACTCACCACACAGAGACCCATAGACTCATCACACAAAGACCCATAGACTCACTACACAGAGATCCATAGACCCACTACACAGAGACCCACAGCCTCACCACACAGAGACCCATAGACTCACTACACAGAGATCCATAGACTCACCACACAGAGACCCATAAACTCACCACACAGAGACCCACAGACTCACCACACAGAGACCCATAGACTCACCACACAAAGACCCATAGACTCACTATACAGAGATCCATAGACTCACTACACAGAGACCCATAGACTCACCACACAAATACCCATAGACTCACCACACAAAGACCCATAGACTCACCACGTAGAGACCCACAGACTCACCACACAGAGACCCTCAGACTCACCACACAGACACCCATAGACTCACCACACAGAGACCCATAGACTTACCACACAGAGATCCATAGACTCACCACACAGACCCATGCACCTATCCTGGAACAGCAGTCAACTCATGGCACCTGCTGGGTCATTCCCGTGACTTGCTCATGCACCTAGCATGGCACAGCAGTCAACCCACGGCACCTGCAGGGTCTGTCCCGTGACTTCCTCCTCATGCACCTAGCCTGGCACAGCAGTTAACCCATGGCACCTGCAGGGTTTGTCCCGTGACTTCCTCCTCATGCACCTAGCCTGGCACAGCAGTCAACCCACGGCACCTGCTGGGTCTGTCCCGTGACTTCCTCATGCACCTAGCCTGGCACAGCACGGCACCTGCTGGGTCTGTCCCGTGACCTCCTCCTGCACCTAGCCTGGCACAGCAGTCAACCCACGGCACCTGCTGGGTCTGTCCCGTGACCTCCTCATGCACCCAGCCTGGCACAGCAGTCAACCCATGGCACCTGCAGGGTCTGTACCTTGACTTTTTCATGCATCTAGCCTGGCACAGCAGTCAACCCATGGCACCTGCAGGGTCTGTACCTTGACTTTCTCATGCACCTAGCCTGGCACAGCAGTCAATCCATGGCACCTGCAGGGTCTGTCCCGTGACTTTCTCATGCACCTAGCCTGGCACAGCAGTCAACCCACGGCACCTGCTGGGTCTGTCCCGTGACCTCCTCATGCACCCAGCCTGGCACAGCAGTCAACCCATGGCACCTGCAGGGTCTGTACCTTGACTTTTTCATGCATCTAGCCTGGCACAGCAGTCAACCCATGGCACCTGCAGGGTCTGTACCTTGACTTTCTCATGCACCTAGCCTGGCACAGCAGTCAATCCATGGCACCTGCAGGGTCTGTCCCGTGACTTTCTCATGCACCTAGCCTGGCACAGCAGTCAACCCACGGCACCTGCTGGGTCTGTCCCTATGATGATAAGCCACTTCGCTAAGCCATCTCTCTCTCTGCGTGTGTGTCTGTCTTTGTGTATGATAACTGTAATGTACATTGTATTATGGTTGTCATTGTTTGATATGCGCTGCTTGATATCGGGGAAGTTTTTTTTCTCCTGGATGTTTCTGTTGCGCGTCGTCATTTTAAGAATTTTATTTCTTCGTGTTTTTTGTTTGTTGCCGCATGGGTCACGTGGTTATACCTCAAAATAAATGAAACTTTAAACTGAAACTGTCTCCGTGTCTGTGCCTCTGTACATCTGTAACGGGAAGACATCTTCTGTAACGGGAAGACTTATTTATACACTACACACTACACTACATTATACACTACTATACACTACACTATACACTACACACTACACTATACACTACACTATACACTACACTATACACTACACTATACACTACACTATACACTACACTATACACTATACACTACACTATACACTACACTATACACTACTATACACTACACTATACACTACACTATACACTATACACTACACTATACACTACACTATACACTATACACTACACTATACACTACACTATACACTACTATACACTACACTATACACTACACTATACACTATACACTACACTATACACTACACTATACACTACTATACACTACACTATACACTACACTATACACTATACACTACACTATACACTACACTATACACTACACTATACACTACATTATACACTACACTACACACTAGTGCTGTGCTAGTGACGAATTGGCACGTTCTGTTTACGTGACAACCCTTACTAGTTGGTGGTGGCAGATTTGAACGACACATTTATATATTTTTGCGATCAAACCCAAAACACCTCTTATGGATTCACCACGTTATGAACATCACATTTGCATTCATACGTTGCTTGCTTAATTGCCTCAGCAACTCGGTGTTTCGTATGGAATCTCGTCTCAAACAATCGAAGGGCGCCCCTAAGTGGCAGCTGCCCCTGTGTGGCACAAGGTGGTTGTGGGGTTTCTGGATAATATTCTTAGGTTTTTTCGGTAAAGTCACGGAGGTAAAAAATTAAAATTAATAAAAGTAAAATAAAAATCACGACGTTTCGATTGCAACACAAGCAATCATCATCAGGTATAAATGAAATAGCAACAAAAAATTCTAACCAGAAAAACTATAGACAGACATATGAGCAGACAGATATCACCAAGATACATAGAGAGACACAGGCACAGAGAGGGAGATCGTCTCTGTGGCGAGGCCTTAAATAGGCAGAGGGGGCGAGGGCAGAGAGAGGGAGGGGGCAGAGACAAAATTAACATGTCAATGAGTGCGGAAAACGCGTAGTGAAGTAAGCAAGTTTGAACATTAGGAGAGAGGGAGAAAGAACACACTAAATTAAATAACCTAGATAATGTCTGGACAATGTCTGGAATTAGCACGATTTAGACCGTGACACCAACATGCAATGGACCTGTGCGTTGTGAGTGACACGTGGCTTGTCTTACATCCGCCGTGAAGCAGACTGCGCATATTTTGGTGAATGTCACTGGGGTAGCCAGCTGTGCCTGTCCGATTTGAACCTTGAACCTCTGCAATGAATAGAGAATGCGCTACCATATTGTGTGCACACACATAGTGTACACACACAATGTACACTCACTCACTGTGTACACACACAATGTACACACACACACAGTGTACACACACAATGTACACACACAGTATACACACAATGTACACACACACACTCACAGTGTACACACACAATGTACACACACACTCACTGTGTACACACACACACAGTGTACACACACAATGTACACACACACTCACTGTGTACACACACACATAGTGTGCACACACAATGTACACACACAGTATACACACACAATGTACACACACAGTGTACACACACACAGTGTACACACACTCACTGTGTACACACACAGTATACACACACAATGCACACACACACTCACTGTGTACACACACATAGTGTACACACAGTGTACACACACAGTGTACACACACACACTGTGTACACACACGCTGTGTACACACACACACAGTGTACACACACACACTGTGTATACACAATGTAGACACACACACAGTGTACACACACAATAATGTCCACGTTGTTGTTGCTGAGCTCACGCACCCAAGGGGTCTCTGTTCAAGAGATGGAGCAATGGAAATTTAATCTAAAAACTTAAACTCCAATCTAGCTGTGTGACGTCACACTCCACCGCGCTCTTGTGCGTGACGTCACCTCCGCGATGGTCACTGCTGAATCTGTGGGAGGGGAGTGTCTTGTATCCCGGAAGTGACGTCATGTCACTTTCTGCTGCCGCGTGACGTCACGAGGTAACAGGAAGCTGCCCGCTCCGCGCTTTATCTGAAATCTGAGGTGATAAATTCTTGTGGTTGTTGTGATTGTTGTTGTGGTTGTTGTTGTTGTTTACCAAGGTAGAGCCTCTCGTAGGGATGTCAATTGAGCAGCATTGGAATCGATGTCCACGTTGGAACATTACAACGCGCGGCCTGGCCACGCGGGGCCTTGCCTCCTGCCCTCGCCTGAGTTAGTTTAGTTTGTCTTCACGCGGCTCGCCACTTTGTAACTCTGTTTTATTGTTACAGTGAGGGGACAAGTATTTGATCTAAATTTAGATTTAAAGCGTCTTTCGTGACTGCAGGGATTCAACTTCTTGGTTCTTTCGGTAAAGTCACGTAGAAGGGAAATAATAAAATAATAAAAATAAAACATAAAAATTCTTATATTACTATTATATTATTTTATTGTTTTATTTTTTGTTGTTTTATTACTTACCTTCTACGTGACTTTACCGAAAAACAATAAAATAATTATATTATTATACCATTTTATTATGTTTTATTTTTATTATTTTATTACTGCCCTTCTACGTGACTTTACCGAAAGAACCAAGAAAAAGTATTTGATCCCCTGCTGATTGTGTACGTTTGCCCGCTGACAAAGAAATGATCAGTCTGTAGTTTTAATGGTAGGTTTATTTGAACAGTGAGAGACAGAATAACAACAAAATCCAGAAAGACGCGTCAAAAATGTTATGAATTGATTTGCATTTTAATGAGGGAAATAAGTATTTGACCCCCTCTGCAAAACATGACTTAGTACTTGGTGGCAAAACCCTTGTTGGCAATCACAGAGGTCAGACGTTTCTTGTAGTTGGCCACCAGGTTTGCACACATCTCGGGAGGGATTTTGTCCCACTCCTCTTTGCAGATCTTCAAGTCGTTAAGGCTTCGAGGCTGACGTTTGGCAACTCGAACCTTCAGATCCCTCCACAGATTGTCTATGTGATTAAGGTCTGGAGACTGGCTAGGCCACTCCAGGACCTTAATGTGCTTCTTCTTGAGCCACTCCTTTGTTGCCTTGGGCTGTGTTTTTTTGGTCATTGTCATGCTGGAATACCCATCCACGACCCATTTTCAATGCCCTGGCTGAGGGAAGGAGGTTCTCACCCAAGATTTGACGGTACATGGCCCCGTCCATTGTCCCTTTGATGCGGTGAAGTTGTCCTGTCCCCTTAGCAGAAAAACACCCCCAAAGCATAATGTTTCCACCTCCATATTTGACGGTGGGGATGGTGTTCTTGGGGTCATAGGCAGCATTCCTCCTTCTCCAAACACGGCGAGTTGAGTTGATGCCAAAGAGCTCCATTTTGGTCTCATCTGACCACAACACTTTCACCCAGTTGTCCTTTAAATCATTCAGATGTTCATTGGCAAACTTCAGACGGGCATGTATATGTGCTTTCTTGAGCAGCGGGACCTTGCGGGCGCTGCAGGATTTCAGTCCTTCACGGCGTAGTGTGTTACCAATTGTTTTCTTGGTGACTATGGTCCCAGCTGCCTTGTGTAGTTCTGGGCTGATTCCTCACCGTTCTCATGATCATTGCAACTCCACGAGGTGAGATCTTGCATGGAACCCCAGGCCGAGGGAGATTGACAGTTCTTGTGTGTTTCTTCTATTTGCGAATAATCGCACCAACTGTTGTCACCTTCTCACCAAGCTGCTTGGCGATGGTCTTGTAGCCCATTCCAGCCATGTGTAGGTCTACAATCTTGTCCCTGCCATCATTGGAGAGCTCTTTGGTCTTGGCCATGGTGGAGAGTTTGGAATCTGATTGATTGATTGCTTCTGTGAACAGGTGTCTTTTATAAAGGTAACAAGCTAAGATTAGGAGCACTCCCTTTAAGAGTGTGCTCCTAATCTCAGCTCGTTACCTGTATAAAAGACACCTGGGAGCCAGAAATCTTACTGATTGAGAGGGGATCAAATACTTATTTCCCTCATTAAAATGCAAATCAATTTATAACATTTTTGACACGCGTTTTTCAGGATTTTTGTTGTTGTTATTCTGTCTCTCACTGTTCAAATAAACATACCATTAAAATTATAGACTGATCATTTCTTTGTCAGTGGGCAAACGTACAAAATCAGCAGGGGATCAAATACTTTTTTCCCTCACTGTAAATATTCACGCAGTTTCTATTTTTCATTTTTTGTACCAGGCCAAGCCGGCTTGAGCTGCTCTACCACTCTTGTTCTCAGAAGCTACCTGCCCACAACGCAAGGTGAGGCTTTGTGAACTTGTGTGTGAATGTGTGGACTTAAAACTTTCGTGACTGCAGGAATTCATATTCTTGGTTCTTTCGGTAAAGTCACTTAGACAGAAAATTTAATAAAAATAACAGATGATGAAATAAAAATTATAAAATTGTAAATAAAGAGAAAAAACACAACGTTTCGATCGCAACACAAGTGGTCTTTATTTTATTTAATTTTATTATCTATTATTGATATTTTCTACCTACGTAACTTTACCGAAAGAACCAAGAATACGTGTGGAAATGTGTATCGGTCAAAGACGCTAAACGCGTACTGATGTTGACTCTAAATGTGGAGGGCAAACCCGGGGAATCCGGAGGAAAATCCACGCGACCACGGAGAGAGAGACACGCAAACTCCAAATATACAGCAGCAGCAGGCGCCAGGGCCGGGATCGAACCCACGACTTCCTGTACACCAGGTGAGGTAGTTAACATCTCACCACGTAGAGAGAGAAACACGCAAACTCCAGTTAGCCTCGGCTATGTTGATTGATCCTCAATTAATTACTTGGTGGAGTGAGGAATCATTTATTCTGAGCAGATGAAGGTGGCCAGGCATGGGTCTGGACACACCACCACCTGTGAACCATGCCAGTGTGTGACAGTGTCAAGTTTGTGTTTGCAGTAAAGTCTATTAACTCTATTGAACACAGAGGTTATATCACAACAATAGTTTATTTTTGTTTTCCTCTGGAACTCTTTGTAAGAATGGAAACAGGAAGTTAACACAGCACACACGTGCAGCTGAAAGTCGGATCTGTTCATCCCAGCCTTCAAGGACATCTGAGCCTGGATTCACACCTGAGTTGCGATTGAACATGAATTTATGCATTTCTGCATAACACAAATAGAATTGTTTTAACACCCTTTGCAATGTCAGCTGAATTTAGCTTTTATACATATTCCTTTTGTAGCCAGACAGCCGAAATTGTGTGCTCGGAGTTTTGGGTTAACATTCATTTTTAAGATATGAGGGCTCCCAGGCATATTTATGACCACTTGCCCTCTCATTGTGTGCCATTACAGCCCGTGTGATGAATTTGAGAAACGTTTTTACTACATAATGAATATATGAATAAGTATAGACGTGTAAGTCACGTGTGACTGTACGTATGCGTTCTTCTGTGCATAGATACCGGAGTGGATATATTCTTAGGTTTTTTCGGTAAAGTCACGTAGGTAAAACATTTTAATTAATAAAAGTAAAATAAAACAAATTAAAAAATTGACGACGTTTCGGAAGCAACACAAGCCTCCGTCTTCAGGTGGAAACGTCACAGCCACGACAGCTGTATTTTTTTTGTATTTTCTTTTTTTACTTGATACAGCTGTCGTGGCTGTGACGGTTCCACCTGAAGACGGAGGCTTGTGTTGCTTCCGAAACGTCAATTTTTTTTTTTGTTTATTTTTACTTTAATTTAATTTTTTTACATACGTGACTTTACCGAAAAAACCTAAGAATATGAATCCTTGCAGTCACGAAAGCTTCAAATCTAGAATGGTGTGGACATTCCTATTATCTGTCTGCAGCTGACGCTTCCTTCGACGCTTCCTCTGCAGAATTGGTCTAATGGAGCAAAGGCAGTCAGCACAGCTCGGTACGGCAAGGCAACAATGCGACCAGAGTGCATACAGCACGGATCGCACTGGAAATTTGACACAGCACCAGAGAACACACACAGGAGAGAAACCCTTCAAGTGCACTGTGTGTGGGAAGGCATTTCCACTGTCATCTGTTCTTAAAAAAACACCAGAGAACACACACGGGAGAGAAACCCTTCAAGTGCAGTGTGTGTAGCATGGCATTTTCACAGTCGTATCATCTTGAAAATCACAAGAGAACACACACAGGAGAGAAACCCTTCAGGTGCTTTCTGTGCGGGAAAACGTTTGCAAAGTCACAAACTCTTCAAAGACACCAGAGAACACACACGGGAGAGAAACCCTTCAAGTGCAGTGTGTGTGGGAAGGCATTTTCACAGTCACATAATATTGTAATACACCAGAGAACACACACTGGAGTGAAACCTTTCAGGTGCACGATTTGCGGGAAGGCGTTTGCACAAGCATCCGTTGTTCAGGCCCACCAGAGAACACACACAGGAGAGAAACCCTTCAAGTGCACTGTGTGTGGGAAGGCATTTTGTCAGTCATCTACTCTTAAAAATCATCAGAGAACACACACAGGAGAGAAACTCTTCAAGTGCACTGTGTGTAGCAAGGCATTTTCACAGTCATCTGCTCTTAAAAATCACAAGAGAACACACACGGGAGAGAAACCCTTCAGGTGCTTTCTTTGCGGTAAGGCGTTTACACGGTCAGAACATCTTCAAAGACACGAGAGAACGCACACGGGAGAGAAACACTTCAAGTGCCGTGTGTGTGGGAAAGCGTTTGTACATTCAACTACTCTTGTAAGACACCAGAGAACACACACAGGAGAGAAACCCTTCAGGTGCACTTGGCGGGAAGGCGTTTGCACGGTCATCAAATCTTCATGTACACCAGAGAACACACAAGCATCAGAAGATCTGCAAGGAGTGGAGTCTGAAATCAGCTTGTGAAAGTCAAAGTGCCGCAATGAGCCCATCCCTCATCAAACAATAACTGGAGGAAAATCCCAGCTTGGACACTTAAAGGTATCGAGGTGAAATGTGAAGAGGTGATGGTGAAGAGCAAAGAAGTGATGGTGAAGAGTGAAGAAGTGATGGTAAAATGTGAAGATGAAGATTATACTGCAAAATGGGACCTTCACATTGATGGAGGCAACGTGAAGCAGGAGGGGAATTCTGACTGTGAGGCAGAGTGAGGCAACTCCCAGCAGTTTGTGGAGGTGGAGGTGTGGATGAACTTCTTAGAAAACACAAAGTCAAAGGGAGACCCGGTAGATGTGTCAGCTTGAGACGTCGCTCCAATAGATGCTCCTTTGTCACGGGCCTTTAATGAAAATAATGTGAAGTTGAACACTCAGTTCCTGGGTTCAACCTGCAGAGTAAGAGTGAGCGGCCAGTCTTTGTGTTCCCTGTGGGTTGGGTAGATCCCTGTGTTACGATCTAAACTTCCTGATCTACTATTATTTTTGCTACTGACATGACTTTACTGAAAGAACCAAAGAGTGTGTGAACAAGAGCCTGTCAGTAGGGGGCGATGATGTTTCATCTCAGTTGTGTAATTTGTCGGTAATGTTGAGAATTTGCTACATTTTGACTCGAGACGCAAGCATGCAATGGCCTACTCGTTTTGAATGACACAATAGTATGTTTTACATCCACTGTTAAGCAGACGGTGCATAATTATTTGAAATAGCTTAACCTGGTGCAGTATATTTCACTGCAGTAATTACATTTTGTTAAAATGGAAAATGTCTGTCAATAATTTAGAATGAACACTGATTTTGTGTACATGCAACATTTTATTTATAAGGGTCAAACATTGAATAAGTGATGTTAGGACAAAGTTTGTGTTTTTGGAAGTAACCTGTACAGATCACTCAGGTGAGACCCGTTGTTCTTGTGATACAGGTCAAAGGGTAGTATCCACACATGCCCGTTTGCTTTTAAATAAATGTGTGCATCTTTTGATTGAAAGCTTTCGTGACTGCAGTGAACTATTTGTCTTTTGTCAACGTGACATAATCCTGTGTTGGGATCTTGAGAGATGACGATAGCTGGGGAGGCTTTCATTCAGCCGTAGATCAATCACGGCTGACAATGGTCATTCCAATTACGAGACTTTACCCGGTGTAAGAGGCCGGAGTATACCCAAATGCCGTAGTATACCCACAGGCCGTAGTATACCCACAGGTGTAGTATACCCGGGGTCTAAACGGCCTAGGCTAGATTATAGCCGGGTATATTATGGCCTAGGCCAAATGATGCCCCTCTAGGCCAAATCATACCCCCGTGATAGTAATGGCGTTGAGCGATATACACGTGAATTACTAAATTTTTCCAACATTTTATTTTAAACTGTAAACACATCGACTTTGACTGCTTCAACCAGAAAAAAACTTTAATAATAACCCCTGAACCCTAAAAATGCTTCAATTGATCAAATTTAGATTCTTACTTCCACGCGTACGCGTTTTAGATATCGATTGCAGTTCGTTGTCGCCTGTTCTCTGTCTGGATAATTGCCTTTGAACTTTCACATGGGCAGAGTCTGGCCTGGAGCGGTATGGTCTGGCCCAGTCGAGTTTAAACCCCCGGGGGGTCTAGTTTAGCCTTGGAGACTTCATCCCCCCCCCCCCCCCCCGGGTATACTCTGGACTGGGCCAAACTATACCCGGGTTTAATCGGGGCAGGGGTTATTTTAGCCTGTCGGGATGGAACTCACGACCTCCTGTACACCCGGCGAGGTAGTTAACATCTCATAGCCACCGTGATGATGAGAGAGACACGCAAACTCCAAATATACAGAAGCAGGCATTGTCATGGTGTTGTATGTGTCGGGTTATGAAATTTTGATAAAAATAATAAAAATTAATAATTTTCCGAAAAATGCGCAAATTGCATTAATTATGATAGTGTGTGTATTAACATGCATAAATTATGATAATGCGTGTAATTTATATGCATAAATTATGATAATCGTAGTAATTTATGCGGAGGCTTGCGGTTATGTTAATGTGTGCAGTTGTGATAATTAGGCTCAGCTTCGTTTATCCAGAGTTATATCAATCAGGATAACACGATTATCATCGATTAAACGTTTACCGATTATCTTAGTGTGTGTTATGATATTTCAGGTCACCAGTTTCAGATCTCATCACAGGATACAGTTGTCAAGAATAAGACAGTTTTGCATGGACTTGGAAAGAAGCACTCGAACAGTTGGTGTGAAGCAATTTATTCTAACAAGCATGTGACATTCTATCATGCAGGTCAAACATGCGTCAATAATTCATGAATAACCAAACTCTTATACATTTGCGATATTATGCATTCGATTAATATGGATAACTAAAATTCTTATGCAATTACGATATTATGCATTTGACTAAAATGAATGAATAAACTCTTATGCATTTGCGAGACTATACATTCGATTAATATGAATAACCAAACACTTATGCATTTGCGAGACTATGTATTTAACTAAATTGAATAACTCAAAACCCTCCTAACAGTCGTAACCTCTACCTTTCCACCAGGCATTTCATTAGTTCACCCATGTATCGATCACAATCGGCGACTGGCCGAGTTTGATAACAAGCATGACACACTTCATATGGCGGTAATAAAAAGCACTTATTGTATCCCAGAGGCGAAAGTATATGTCAATAGATTCATCGGCAAGTCTAAAATCCTTTTTAACGAAATGTTTGAGACCAGGGTGGGTGGATGCGTGTGGTGAGAGGGAATATCGGCTCTCGCTAATTCCTCAGCGAGATTCTCTGACAAAGAAAACCGATTTGACAAGATATTCTCTCTATATATATATGGGTCGATTCGTAATGAGGATTCCGAGAGTTTGAGTTTGCCTCGACGAATCTATTGATCGCCTATGCGATGAACGGGACAAAAGAAAAAGGCAAGGAGAATAACCTCACTCTTATAACCGACGGACTCTTAATCACTCGATGGGCCGCGATTCCTCATGGCCAGCTGATGGTTCATGTAGTTGATAATCAGTCTTCTGATAATTGACTAGGGTTGATACGATGGTAAGGGTGAACTAGATGGGATAGTCTCACAGGTGAGTGGGGCGTCGATGCGTGCGTGGGTCTATTGGTGGGGAAAGTTGTGGGTACGAACGACTTTCGGAGAAGGACCCTCTGGCTTGCGCAGCTGCGGTGAGAGGGTGAGCGGCTCGCTTTCCGACTCCTCCCTCGGCTGACCCCGTACGATGACTGACGGCGCGGCCACGCTCGTTTGCGTGGTCAGGCGATGCACCTCGGCGTGGTGACACGGCAAGAGAGCTGGGCTCGTACACTCGTGTGCGGCAGGCGATGCACCTCGGCGTGGTGACACGGCAAGGGAGCTGGGCTCGTACACTCGTATGCGATAGGCGATGCCTCGGCACCGCGCGAACCTCGTCCTTCTGGATGACGAAAAGCTTCTTCGTTGGCGGCGACGAGAAGAGATGGAGCCGAAGCCCTGGAGATCTGTGATGGGGGCCAGAGCCCCTGACGATCTGAGTTGAATGGATTTTTCCCCGGCTTATATTCAGAAAATCCACTCAATCTTCCCGAGTTGTTTGAAGGCCGTCATATATCTTTCTGTGGGTTGAACACATCTGCGTTCGTGTGTTTCGTGTGTCGTGTGCGTGTTTATTAGTAAAGACCCAGCGGTGTAACCATTCTGGGAGGAGGGGTGGGGAATGTTATTTTGCTTGCGTGTGCAAATCTTGCTGTTTGTGCTCAAAACGCGATCACCCTCCTCTTTCTTTTGCGAGAGACAAACAACCTAAAACAGTGCGAGAATAAGCAGACATCACCGCGTCCCCTCCTCGTGACCTTCCTAACCCTCCAAGTATTCATGGGCCATCTGTTTGTGCTGCGGGGAGACAAAGACGGCCGTGCTTAACTCAAACACGCGAGCATCCACTCCTCTTTCCGCGTCTCTTGCGAGAGAAAACAACCAATGTCAGCACAAACCCCCCCCCCTTTGTGACCTTTTTGCTCCCTCCTTGCTTACCCTGGGTGGGTCATTCTGAGGTCAGACCCCGCTGGAAGACAAAGGTGGTCGAGGAGATGTTTGCAATACATGTATGTGGTCCTGTGTGTTACATTTATTCTTGAATTATATTTTATGAGTTCCTTCGGTCTTGGTATCGGGGTTATCATTCGTCTATGTTTAATGAATATTCGCCATGATCCTCGTCACATTATTATTTTGGGCTTCGCCAAGTTTAGTTCTCCAGAGATTGGTGTTTTATTCTGAGTTAATTTTTTTATGTCCTGAGGTTAAGTGCACATGCACTTAAGCTTTCTGGAATTCGTACTCTTTAGTTTTTTTGGAAGGTCGTGTAAGTAGGAAACATATAATAATAGTAAAAATATTATTGTTTGTTGGTTAATTATCTTTGTTAAGTTTCTACTTTTCGGTGCGGAAAACGTTAAGAAAACGCGAAGTTTCAACCGTTATTTACTCTGCACCTTATCTGTACATCTCCAGATGTCTTGGGAGGTTTAGTCCATACATCTTTTTGTCCGTCTGAATGTCTATGACCTCTTCGTGACCGAATTCCTATCATTTCAACCGCCCTCCATGTCTCATGGACTCCCGGTGTGCCCGTGAGGAGAAGTGAGCCGTCCTCATTATTAAAAAAAATATATATATAGATATAATAAAAACAAAAATAATTTTTTTTCTTAATTATTCTTAATATTAATAACGGAAAACAGGGCATAGATACAACAGGGGCGATGGTTGATCTGTCATCTCAGTTGTGGAGTTTGTAGGTAATGTTTAGAATTTGCTACATTTTTGACCCAGACGCCAACATGCAAAGGCCTACTCGTTTTGAATTGCACAATTGTGTGTTTCACATCCACTGTTCAGTAGAGAGTGCATTCTTTAAATAGCTCCTTGTTAATAAGATGTTATCTAAACTAAATTATTCAATTTTGGAAGAATGTAATCCACCAGGTAGGGTGTTGACTTGTGTTGGCTGACTCTTGTGTTGTGTTGCATTATATTTCTAAGTTCACTATGTTTGTTTTCTCATTCACTTGTTGTACCTGACGATGGTTGCTTGTGTTCCAATCGAAACGTCGTTTTCTATTAAATTTCGTTCTACATGAGTTTACTGAAAAAACCAGAGAATAAGATGTTATCTGATGCAGTATATTTCACTGCACTAATTCAATTTTGTGCATATGCCTGTCAATAATTTAGAATGAATACTTGTCTGATTGTGTGCGTACATGTAACACACACTGTACGTACACAATGTACACACACCGTGTACACACAGTGTGTACACGGTGTGTGTGCATTGTGTACACACACAGTGCACACACACAGTGTACACACGCACAGTGTACACACACAGTGTACACACAGTGTACACACACACAGTGTACACACACACAGTGTACACACACACTGTACACACACAATGTACACACACACTGTACACTGTGTGTGTGTACACACACTGTGTGTGTGTACACACACAGTGTGTATACACACACTGTACACACGCACAGTGTACACACACACGCAATGTACACACAGTATACACACACAATGTACACACACACACTGTGTACAGACACAGAGTGTACACACACACACACACTGTGTACACACACTGTGTACACACACAGTGTACACACACACACTGCGCACACATAATAATGTCCACGTTGTAGTTGCTGAGCTCACACACCCAAGGGGTCTCTGTTCAAGAGATGGAGCAATGAAAATGGATCTAAATCAACTTAAACTCCAACCCCGCTCTGTGACGTCACCACTCAGCATTACGTCATCCGCGTGAAACACCAGGGGAGGTGTACCTCGCTAGTGACGTCATGTCGCCAAGGATGTCACCCCCCTCCCCCCGTCCCCCGCGCTCTTGAACGTGACGTCACCTCCGCCTCGGTCACTGCAGACATCGTTCCAGTTGCCAATCCTTATTTGGGCAAAGCCACGCCCAGTGACTGGCGGCTCATTAACATAAAGAGTTCGTTAAAGACGTCACCAGTATATTGCGACGGTCTCATTAACATAATTTATTCATACGTACCCAGGAAGTGACGTCATGTCACCTACTACCGCGTGACGTCACGAGGTCACAGGAAGCTGTCGCTCCGCGCGTGCAGTGAAATCCGAGGTGAGAAATTCTCATCGTGGTGGTTGTTGTTGTTGTGGTTGTTGTTGTGGTTGTTGTTGTTGTTTACCAAGGTAGAGCCTCGCTCTCTCTCTCGTAGGGATGCCAATAGAGCAGCAGCAGCAGCTTGTGAATCGATGTCCAAGTTGGAACTTTACAACGCGGGGCCCTAGACACGCGGGGCCTTGCCTCCTGCCCTCGCCTGGTCGCGTTTGCTTTAATTCCCTCCCTTAAGTTTAATTTGTCTTCACGCGGCTCGCTACTTTGTCACTTTGGTTTATTGTAGATATTAACGCAGTTTTTTTTTCGTTTTTTTACCAGCCCAAGCCCGCCTGAGCTGCTGTACCGCTCTTGTTTACAGAAGCTACCTGCCCACAACAACAACAAGGTGGGTGGGTGGGGTTTTGTCAACGCGTGTGTCAATGTTTTGACTTAAAACTTTAGTAACTGCAGCAATTCATATTCTTGGTTCTTTCGGTAAAGTCACGGAGATAGAAAATAAAATAACAGATCAAAATTTTTAATTAAATAAAAATTTGGAAATAAAACAAAAAAACCCACGACGTTTTGACCGCAACACAAGTGGTCTTTGTTTATTTCCATGATCTGTTATTTGTATTTGCTATCTACGTGACTTTAGAACCAAGACTACGTGTGTCAATGTCTGTCAAACACGCTGAGCGCGTGCTGATGTTGACTCTAAATGTGGAGGGGACAACCCCTGCTGCTGTTAACCATGGCAGTGTGTGTGTGCCAGAGTCAAGTCTGTTCACTCTGTTGAACACGCACGTTATATCAAAACAATATTACATCTTCTTGGTTCTTTCGGTAAAGTCACGTAGAAGGGAAATAGTAAAATAATAAAAATAAAACATTTTAAAATAATAAAATATTAAAATAAAATAATATGCTCATATAATATTATATTTCGATGTAAAGCTTTCGTGACTGCAGGGATTCATAATACAAATAAAACATAATAATATCAAATATTGTATTAGTTTTATTTTTATTATTTTATTATTTCCCTTCTACGTGACTTTACCGAAAGAACCAAGAAGATGAATCCCTGCAGTCACGAAAGCTTTAAATCGAAAGTTACATTTCAGATTAGTCTATGGGTCTCAACCATGTGTCTCTGTGGGTCTTTATGTGTATCTGTGGGTTTCTATGTGTCTCTGTGGGTCTCTGTGTGACTCTGTGGGTCTCTATGGGTTTCTATTAATCTCCATAGGTCTCTATTCATCTCGATGTATCTCTATGGGTCTCTATGTGTCTCTGTGTGACTCTGTGGGTCTCTATTAATCTCCATGGGTCTCTATTCATCTCGCTGTATCTCTATGGGTCTCTATGTGTCTCTGTGGGTCTCTATTAATCTCCATGGGTTTCTATTAATCTCCATGGGTCTCTATTCATCTCGATGTATCTCTATGGGTCTCTATGTGTCTCTGTGTGACTCTGTGGGTCTCTATGTATCTCTATGGGTCTCTATGGGTTTCTATTCATCTCCATAGGTCTCTATTCATCTCGATGTATCTCTATGGGTCTCTGTGTGACTCTGTGGGTCTCTATGGGTTTCTATTAATCTCCATGGGTCTTTACTCATCTCGATGTATCTCTGTGGGTCGAAATGGAAACAGGAAGCTAACACAGCACACACGTGCAGCAGCAGAAGTCGGATCTGTTCATCCCCAGCATTCAAGGACATCTCAGCCTGGGTTCACACCTCTGAGTTGCGATTGAACATTAATTAATGCATTTCTGCACAACACAAACAGTGTTGGTTTCAACACCCTTTGCGATGTCAGCTGAATTTTGCTCTTAGAAATATTCCTTTTGTAGCCAGACAGCCGAAATTGTGTGCTCGGAATTTTGGGTTCACATTCATTTTAATGACTATTTGCCCTCTCATTGTGTGCCATAACAGCCCGTGTGATGAATTTGGGAAACTTTTTCACTGCATCATGATTATATGAATAAGTATAGACGTGTAAGTCACGTGTGACTGTGTATATATGCATTCCTCTGTGTCTGACGTGTAGGTGGTGTGGATATTATTTTTTTCTGTCTGCAGCTGTCGCTTGGTCTGATGGAGCAAAGGCGCTCAGCACAGCTCGGTACGGCAAGGCAACAATGCGACCAGCGTGGATACAGCACGGAGCGGACTGGAAATTTGACACAGCACCAGAGAACACACACAGGAGAGAAACCCTTCAAGTGCAGTGTGTGTGGGATGGCGTTTGCATGGCCATCAGTTCTTCAGATCCACCAGAGAGCACACACGGGAGAGAAACCCTTCAAGTGCAGTGTGTGTGGGAAGGCATTTTCACAGTCATCAAATCTTAAAACACACCAGAGAACACACACGGGAGAGAAACCCTTCAAGTGCAGTGTGTGTGGGAAGGCGCTTTCACAGTCATCTACTCTTGTAGCACACCAGAGAACACACACAGGAGAGAAACCTTTCAAGTGTACTCTGTGCGGGAAGGCGTTTTCTTTTTTACATCATCTCGTAATACACCAGAGAACACACACGGGAGAGAAACCCTTCAAGTGCAGTGTGTGTGGGAAGGCATTTGCACAGTCATCAGATCTTAAAAAACACCAGAGAACACACACAGGAGAGAAACCCTTCAAGTGCAGTGTGTGTGGGAAGGCGTTTGCAAAGTCATCTACTCTTGTAACACACCAGAGAACACACACGGGAGAGAAACCCTACAAGTGCAGTGTGTGTGGGAAGGCGTTTGCACTTTCATCTACTCTTGTAAAACACCAGAGAACACACACGGGAGAGAAACCCTTCAAGTGCAGTGTGTGTGGGAAGGCATTTTCACAGTCATCTTCTCTTATAAAACACCAGAGAACACACACGGGAGAGAAACCCTTCAAGTGCAGTGCGTGTGGGAAGGCGTTTGCACAATCATCTGCTCTTGTAACACACAAGAGAACACACACGGGAGAGAAACCCTTCAAGTGCATTCTGTGCGGGAAGGCGTTTGCAGATTCTTCCAATCTTCAAGCACACCAGAGAAGACACGAGCATCAGAAGATCCACAAGGAGCGGAGTCTGAAGTCAGCTTGTGAAAGTCAAAGTGCTGCAATGAGCCCATCCCTCATCAAACAAGAACCGGAAGAAAATCCCAGCTTGGACACTTTTAAAGGTACCAAGGTGAAATATGAAGATGTGAAGGTGAAATGTGAAGAAGTGATGGTGAAGAGCGAAGAGGTGAAGGTAAAATGTGAAGATGAAGATTCAAGTCCAGAATGGGACCTGCACATCGATGGAGACAACGTGAAGCAGGAGGATAATTCTGACTGTGAGGCAGAGCGAGGCAACTCCCAGCAGTTTGTGGAAGTGGAAGACAATACAAAGTCTAATGGAGACCCGGGAGATGTGTAAGCCAGAGACGATGTCGCTCCAATAGATGCACCTTTGTCACTGGCCTTGAATGACAATAACGTGAAGTTGAACTCTCAGTTCCTAGGTTCAATCTGCAGGGTAAGAGCGGCCAGTCTTTGTGGACCTGTGTGTTGGGTAGATCTCTGACCAGCAGAGAGCCAATAAGCTCCCAAGCATTCACGATGTTATAATTGCTTTTACATGGTGCTGACTTAATCCGCTCAGCAACTCGGAGTTTTGTATCGTACCTCGTCTCAAACGCTCGAAGAGCACCCCAAGTGGCAGCTGCCCCTGTGTGGCACAAGGTGGTGGCCTTGCACCGGCCTGCGTGTTGTCAAGAGCCTGTCAGTAGAGGGCGATGATTGATGTGTAATCTCAGCTGTGTCGCCAACTTGCAAAGGCCTACTCGTTTTGAATTGCACAATTGTGTGTTTCACATCCACTGTTCAGTAGAGGGTGCATTCTTTAAATAGCTCCTTGTTAATAAGATGTTATCTAGACTAGATTGTTCAATTATTGGAAGAACGTAATCAACCAGGTAGGGTGTTGACTGTTGTGTTGGCTGACTGTGTGTTGTGTTGCATTATATTTCTAAGTTAAATGTTTGTTTGCTCATTCACTTGTTGCACCTGATGATGGTTGCTTGTGTTCCAATCGAAGCGTCGTGTTCTGTTGTTATTTAATGTCTTTCTCCGTGACTTTACCGACGCGGTAAGTTTCACTGCAGTAGTTCAACGTTGTCGATTTGCCTGTCAGTAGTTTAGAATGAATACTTGTCTGACTGTGCGCGGACATGGAACATTTTGTCTGAGGGTCAAACATCGAGTCAGCAATGTCGGGGCAAAGTGTGTTTGTGTTTGTAAGTAGCCTGTAGAGATCACTCAGGCTAGACCCGTTATTCTTGTGATACAGCTCAAAGGGTACTTTTGTGTTTCAAGGAAGTATCTGCCTCTGGAGTAGGGAGCATGCAACTGGGAGCATGCTCGGATCATCCGTCAGTTACAAGGCATACCGCTTAAAAGTTACACGTAGAGGAGATACATTCTCTACAACACGAATTATAATTTTGTATTACGTGTTGACACATTGTGTCAAACTCGGGCGAGAAATGCCCCTTGCTGATTCACGTCTGGAGGTTAGTAGCGATCAGTTGAAGCAAGTCCGGCTGCTGTTGAGACGCTGCGCACCAATAAGGGTCACCAGGTGGCTTGCGCTGAATCAGCGATGCACTCCCAGAAGGCTGTGATGATTATAGTTTGTGTTGTTTCAACTCTCTGTGTGAGTCTGTGAGTCTCTGCGTGAGTCTCTGGTTCTCTGTGTGAGTCTCTGATTCTTTATGTGAGTCTGTGCGTCTCTGTGTGAGTCTGTGGGTCTCTGTGAGTCTGTGGGTCTCTGTGTGAGTCTGTGGGTCTCTGCGTGAGTCTGTGGGTCTCTGTGTGAGTCTGTGGGTCTCTGTGTGAGTCTGTGGGTCTCTGTGTGAGTCTGTGGGTCTCTGTGTGAGTCTGTGAGTCTGTGTGAGTCTGTGGGTCTCTGTGTGAGTCTGTGGGTCTCTGTGTGAGTCTGTGGGTCTCTGCGTGAGTCTGTGGGTCTCTGTGTGAGTCTGTGGGTCTCTGTGTGAGTCTGTGGGTCTCTGTGTGAGTCTGTGGGTCTCTGTGAGTCTGTGGGTCTCTGTGTGAGTCTGTGGGTCTCTGCGTGAGTCTGTGGGTCTCTGTGTGAGTCTGTGGGTCTCTGTGTGAGTCTGTGGGTCTCTGTGTGAGTCTGTGGGTCTCTGTGTGAGTCTGTGAGTCTCTGTGAGTCTGTGGGTCTCTGTGTGAGTCTGTGGGTCTCTGCGTGAGTCTGTGGGTCTCTGTGTGAGTCTGTGGGTCTCTGTGTGAGTCTGTGGGTCTCTGTGTGAGTCTGTGGGTCTCTGTGTGAGTCTGTGAGTCTCTGTGTGAGTCTGTGGGTCTCTGTGTGAGTCTGTGGGTCTCTGTGTGAGTCTGTGGGTCTCTGCGTGAGTCTGTGGGTCTCTGTGTGAGTCTGTGGGTCTCTGTGTGAGTCTGTGGGTCTCTGTGTGAGTCTGTGGGTCTCTGTGTGAGTCTGTGGGTCTCTGTGTGAGTCTGTGGGTCTCTGCGTGAGTCTGTGGGTCTCTGTGTGAGTCTGTGGGTCTCTGCGTGAGTCTGTGGGTCTCTGTGTGAGTCTGTGGGTCTCTGTGTGAGTCTGTGGGCCTCTGTGTGAGTCTGTGGGTCTCTGTGTGAGTCTCTGGGTCTCTGTGTGAGTCTGTGGGTCTCTGTGTGAGTCTATGGGTCTCTGTGTGAGTCTGTGGGTCTCTGTGTGAGTCTATGGGTCTCTCTGTGAGCCTGTGAGTCTCTGTGTGAGTCTATGGGTCTTTGTGTTAGTCTGTGGGTCTCTGTGTGAGCCTGTGAGTCTCTGTGCGAGTCTGTGGGTCTCTGTGTGAGTCTGTGGGTCTCTGTGTGAGCCTGTGAGTCTCTGTGCGAGTCTGTGGGTCTCTGTGTGAGTCTGTGGGTCTCTGTGTGAGCCTGTGAGTCTCTGTGTGAGTCTATGGGTCTCTGTGTGAGTCTCTGGTTCTCTGTGTGAGCCTGTGAGTCTCTGTGTGAGTCTATGGTTCTCTGTGTGAGTCTCTGGGTCTCTGTGTGAGTCTATGGGTCTCTGTGTGAGTCTGTGAGTCTCTGGGTCTATTATTTTAGTATGTATAATAAAAAAATAATTTTATTTTGTTTTGTATTGATTATTTTATTATTTCCATTCTACGTAATAAAAATAAAACATAAAAATAATTATTTTACTAAGTTGTATGTATTTTATTATTGGGGTCTGTGGTGTAATGGATAACGCGGCTGCCTGCGGACTACAAGGTTGTGGGTTCGACTCCTGCCAGGCTCGATAATATTTTATAAATATTTTTTATTTATCGTCACATCTCTAACGCCTTAACAGGGGCTTCAAAACAGCAAAATCGAGGTCAAGCTGGTTCACCAATGTGAACATGTCACCAACAATAACGCTGGGGCGTTACATTTAAAATTTGATTAAAAAAAAATATTCCCCGTGGAGGATGCGGGAATCGATCCAGCGACCTAAACGGAGATCAGTGTACTTAGTAGCGTGCTCACGCTACCAGGTACACTGATCTCTCCGTAGCATCGAGAGGGTCCTAGTGTCGTTGGTAGCGTGCAAGCTGTGTGTGTCATCTTCTTGGTTCTTTCGGTAAAGTCACGTAGAATGGAAATAATAAAATAATAAAAATAAAACATTAAAAAATAAATATTTTAGTATGTATAATAACAAAAATAAAAAAATACTACCTAATAAACTAATTACTTTGTTATGTATAATAAAATATAAATAAATAAAACTCTTTTAAATATTTATTTTGTTATGTATAATAAAAGAATAAGAATAAAATAATAAAAATAAATCTTAATAAAAATTACTTTAGTATGTATAATAAAATAATAAATGTATTTATGTTTTATTTTTATTAGAAAACATAACTTATTGTGTATAATAAAATAATTATTTTATTATTTTTATTTAGATTTTTTTATTATTTCATTCTTCGTAATAAAAATAAAACATAATAAAATAATTATCTTAGTATGTATATTTTTTATTTCTCGTCACATCTCATTCGCCTGAACAGGGGCTTCAAAACAGCAAAATTGAGGGCGACGAGACGTCAAGCTGGTTCACCAATGTGAACATGTCACCAACAATAACGCTGGATGTTACATTTATAATTTTATTTTAAAAATATTCCTCGTGGAGGATGCGGGAATCGATCCGGCGACCTAAACATCGAATAGTTCAGTGTACCTGTCAGCGTGCTCACGCTACCAAGTACACTGAACCCTCCTTAACCTGGAGCGGGTCCTAGTGTAGTGACTAGCGTGCAAGTTGTGTGTGTTAGCGAGCTCTGTGTTGAATAAATGTCAAATAAAATATTCGCCTGTGGAGGATGCGGGAATCGAACTCGCCACCTCTCTCAAGGTCCCCTCGGAGGATGTGAGAGTCACGTGGGGTCTGTGGTGTAATGGTTAGCGCGGCTGCCTGCGGATCAGAAGGTTGTAGGTTCGATTCCTGCCAGGCTCGATATGTATATTTTTTATAAATATTTTTTATAAATATTTTTTATAAATATTGAACGTGGGGAAAGTCTTCTCGAGTCCCTTATCTGCGTCACCCTCTCATCAAAATCGAGGGCGACGAAAGGTCAAGCTGCTTCACCAATGTGAACATGTCACCAACAATAACGCTGGCCGTTACATTAAAAAATTTGATAAAAAAAAATATATTCCTCGTGGAGGATGCGGGCATCGAACCCGCCAACTAAACACCATGCAGCGCAGTGCGCTTAGTGGTGTGCGCACGCTACCAGCTGCACTGCTCTCTCCTTGGCATCGAGAGGGCTCAAGAGTTCTTAGTAGCGTGCAGTTGTGTGTGTTAGTGAGCTCTGTGTTGTTAGCAAGACACTTCACACCGTCTACACTTGTACTGGACGTGCATTTGAGATGTGTTCACTTCATTTTTCTCGAGCGCGCTACCATCTGAGCCAATAATAAAATATTTATTTTATTTATTATAAAATAATTACTTAAATTATTATAAAATAATTATGTTATTATGTATAATAAAATAATCATTTTATTATGTTTTATTTTTATTATAAAGCATAATAAAAGAATTATTTTATTATGTATAAATTTTATTTTATTATATTTTATTTTTATTATAAAACATAATAAAATAATAATTTTATTACGTATAATAAATTAATTACTTTATTATACATATTTTTACAAAACATAAAAAAAGAATGTGAACATGTCACCAACAATAACGCTGGCGCGTTACATTTAAAATTTGATTTAAAAAAAATATTCCTCGTGGATGATGCGGGAATCGATCCGGCGACCAAAACAACGAATAGATCAGTGCACCTGGTAGCGTGCTCACGCTACCAGGTGCACTGAACCCTCCTTAACATGGAGAGTTGTGTGTGTTAGCGAGCTCTGTGTTGCTAGTAAGACATTTCACACCGTCTGTCCTTGTACTGGACGTGCATTTGAGATGTGTTCACTTCATTTTTCTCGAGCGCGCTACCATCTGAGACAATAATAAAAATAAAACATAATACAATAATAATTTTATTTATTATAAAATAATTACTTTAATTATTATAACATAATTATGTTATTATGTATAATAAAATAATTATTTGATTATGTTTTATTTTTATTATAAACAGAACAAAATAATTATTTTATTACGTATAAAAAAAGAAATATTTTATTATATTTAATTTTTATTATAAAGCATTATAAAATAATTATTTTATTATGTTTTATTTTTATTATAAAACATAATTAAATAATAAAATTTTACGTATAATAAATTAATTACTTTATTATATATTTTTTTATAAAACATAATGAAAGAATGTGAACATGTCACCAACAATAACGATGGACGTTACAGTTAAAATTTGATAAAAAAAAGAATATTCCCCTTGGAGGATGCGGGGATCGATCCGGCGACCTAAACATGGAAGAGTTCAGTGCGTTCAGTGGCGTGCTCACGCTACTAACGACACTAAACTCTTGGTAGCATCGCGAGTGTCCTAGTGTAGTTACTAGCGTGACAGTTGTGTGTGTTAGCGAGCTCTGTGTTGTTAGCAAGACATTTCACACAGCAAAATCCCCGTGGAGGAGGCTGGCATCGATCCGGCTACCAAAATATCGGAGAACTCAACGTACTTAGTGGCGTGCTCACGCTACCAGGTGCGCTGATGTCTCCGTAGCATCGCGAGGGTCCTAGTGTCGTTGGTATCGTGCAAGCTGTGTGTGTCATCTTCTTGGTTCTTTCGGTAAAGTCACGTAGAATGGAAATAATAAAATAATAAAAATAAAACATAAAAAAATAAATATTTTAGCATGTATAATAAAAAAATTAAGAATAAAAAAATACTACCTAATAAACTAATTACTTTGTTATGTATAATAGAATATAAAAAATATATTTTAAATATTTATTTTATTATGTATAATAAAAGAAAAAAAATAAAATAATAAAAATAAACCTTAATAAAAATTACTTTAGTATGTATAATAAAGTAATAATTTTATTATGTTTTATTTTTATTAGAAAAAATAATAACTTATTATGTATAATAAAATAATTATTTTATTATTTTTATTTAGATTTTTTATTATTTCATTCTACGTAATAAAAATAAAACATAATAAAATAATTATTTTAGTATCTATATTTTTATAAGTATTTTTTATTTCTCGTCACATCTCTATCATCTTAACAGGGGCTTCAGAACAGCAAAATCGAGGGAGACAAGACGTCAAGCTGGTTCACCAATGGGAACATGTCACGAACAATAACGCTGGGGCGTTACATTTAAAATTTAATTTTTTAAAAATATTCCCCGTGGAGGATGCGGGAATCGAACTTAACAACGAAGAGTTTAGTGCGTTCAGTGGCGTGCTCACGCTACCAACGACACTAAACTCTTGGTAGCATCGCGAGGGTCCTAGTGTAGTTACTAGCGTGCCAGTTGTGTGTGTTAGCGAGCTCTGTGCTGTTAGCAAGACATTTCACACCGTCTGTCCTTGTACTGGACGTGCATTCGAGATGTGTTCACTTCATTTTATTATGTTTTATTTTTATTATAAAACATAATAAAATAATTATTTTATTACGTATAATAAAATTATTATTTTATTATGTTTTAATTTTATTATAAAACGTAATAAAATAATTCATTTATTACGTATAATAAAATAATTATTATAATAAAATAAATGTTTTATTATAATTTTTTATTATAATAAAAATAGTAAAAGAATTATTTTGTTATGTTTTATTTTGATTATTTTATTATTTCCATCCTACGTAATAAAAATAAAACATAATAAAATAATTCTTTTAGTATGTATAATAAAAAAAATACTTTATTATGCTTTATTTTGATTTTTATATTATTTCCATTCTACGTAATAAAAATAAAACAATAAAATAACTATTTTAATATGTATAATAAAAAAAATACTTTATTATGCTTTATTGAGATTTTTATATTATTTCCATTCTACGTAATAAAAATAAAACATGATAAAATAATTATGTTAGTATGTATACTAAAAGTATTATTTTATTATGTTTTATTTAGATTTTTGTATTATTTCCATTCTACGTAATAAAAATAAAACATAATAAAATAATTATGTTAGTATGTATACTAAAAGTATTATTTTATGATGTTTTATTTTGATTTTTGTATTATTTCCATTCTACGTAATAAAAATAAAACATAATAAAATAATTATTTTAGTATGTATAATAAAATAATTATTGTATTATATTTAATTTTGATTATTTTATTATTTCCATTCTACGTAATAAAAATAAAACATACTAAAATAATCATTTTAGTATGTATATTTTTGGAAATTTTTTTTATTTCTCGTCACATCTCTTTCGCCTTAACTGGGGCTTCAAAACAGCAAAATCGAGGGCGACAAGACGTCAAGCTGGTTCACCAATGTGAACATGTCACCAACAATAACGCTGGCGCGTTACATTTATAATTTGATTTTAAAAAATATTCCCCGTGGAGGAAGCGGGGATCGATCCGGCGACCTAAACATCGGTGAGCGCAACGTACTTAGTGGCGAGCTCACGCTACCAGGTGCGCTGATGTCTCCGTAGCATCGCGAGAGCTTTTTGGCGTCATCTGGTCCAACCCATGTGAGACTAGGCTCTAAGGAAAGCTGTCTCGGGTGTGGACCAATCAACTTCAAGGACAGTGCATACATTATCAGAGTTGTGTTTTTTGTTTGCATTACGACTGCAGGTATTGTGTTCCATGCAAACACGACTCCTTGTACAAAAAGGTGTCAGTTTTGTTGCCAGATAAAAGGGTATCAAACCAATTATCAAGGTTGATCTATATTCTTGGTTCTTTCGGTAAAGTCACGTAGAAGGGAACAAATAAAATAATAGAGACATGTGCAAGTTGCAAGCGGCTCGCATTAATGTTATTTAGAGAGGCGTAGCGCCGTTCTTTTGAAAGGCATCCTCACCGCAACACGACCGCACTATGATGGATGGTGCCAAACCATGTGCCAGGTGCCTCGTTAAGTCTTCAGGGCGAGAGACATGCCGTCATGGGAAAGGGTTACATTGCGTTATTTATTGTGTCCATAGCACGCAGATCGTGTGGTCAACATTTATTTTTTATATTGTCAAGTGGCCTACAAATCTTCTTGGTTCTTTCGGTAAAGTCATCACGTAGAAGGGAAGTAATAAAATAATAAAAATAAAACATAATAAAATAATTCTCACGACGTTTCGGCCACAACGCAAGTAGCCGTCCTCAGGTGAAAACCAGGTCTGTCGGGGAGACAGCGTCTGAATGAAACAGCACACGAGCTTGGAGCATCTATATAATCTGGGTTGGAAGGGGGGGAAAGGGCGCCTTGACAAAATAATTTGCATATCAAGAGGAATTTAGCATATTTATGGGAAATGCAGGAATGTGATTAGTACTACTTATGCCCGTGCATTATGCAGGATTAGCAGCATCAAAGGGAGAGGGATAAGGGAAATGCAGGTATGTGATTAGTACTACTTATGGCCTACAAATGTTAACTTGCAACTTCTTCTTGTTCCAAAACAGTACAAGGTAATCGCTTGGTCAGAACACAGAGTTATGCAGAAGCCATTGACAAGTTTACCGAAGCAATTAGCTTATGTCCGCGAGATCATCGGTAAGTCAACTCCCGTAGTGTAGTTTAACACGTAGGCTTTCGCGACCAATATTATTCATAATCAATGAGTTGATGAGTTAATGATGACGTCATCCTGCTGCTGCTGCTCTATATAAGAATGGGAGACACAGCAGAGCCTCACCATTCTGGCGAATTGCCCGATGATGCTGGATGCAATTACCAGCGAAACGTCGTGCTACTCAAAACTTGTAAATGTTGTGGCTTCACGCTTCAACACACCGGTGGGCTAAAGCAGTGAACTATTTGTCTTTTGTCAACGTGACACTTTTTTGCTGATTGGCCGTGTCGGGTGGTGGAGGGTTACGACACATTTATAAATAACGCCATCTAAACCCAACAACGTTGATTATGAATCTCATAGTGTAACTTGACAATTTTTAAAGCAAAATTTGAATACTAATATTAACATTCCATGAGCATTAAACACTTCTATACAGCCAATTTGAGTTGATGGAAAGTAGCTTGGCAGTTCAACGTCGTGTGTGTGTGTGACAGGCATAATGCATTCTAAAGGCAAAATGTTGCGTGATAAAGTTGGCAGGATGGGAACATCACAGCGAGTTACGACTTAAACTGCTTGATGACGTCTTTCCAATGATTGCCGAGTTTGTACCCATCCTCTCGGTTGAAACTGTGTCTGTATATATGGATGGCTTCATGAACAAATCTTTGTTGATAGCCAGTGCGCGTACAAAGTACCTTCATCTTAGAGAAATCCTGTGAGCCCACCGCATTGAAACAATGATCAGCCACGGCCGACGCGTTGGTCCTGCCGTGTTTCAGATCCGCCTCATGCTCACGGACACGGTCCGAGACGCCAGGGTACTGCATATCCATATTCTTAGGTTTTTTCGGTAAAGTCACCAGGTAGGTAAAAACATTAAAATTAATAAAAGTAAAATAAAATAAAAATCACGACGTTTCGGAGGCAACACAAGCTTCCGTCTTCAGGTGGAACCGTCACAGCCACGACAGCTGTATCAAGTAGATGTGTTGCCTCCGAAACGTCGTGATTTTTATTTTATTTTAATTTTATTAATTTTAATGTTTTTACCTACATGGTGACTTTACCGAAAAAACCTAAGAATATGAATCCTTGCAGTCACGAAAGCTTCAAATCTAGAATTACTGCATATCCTTCACAGATGGGATCAGATTACGAATTTGACGTAGAGTTAAATGGAGCCTGGATCTTGTGTTTGCTCAAGATTTAGGAAATATTTTGGTGACCCCTGCTATGTATGGCAAGGTGATGGTTTTGATGGTTCTTTCCCAACGTTTGGGGTGAACGCTTTACGGATTGTGTGGTCCGAATATTCATTCAGCTTGAGAGCTTGGTGTACGTGATAAAGTTCACTGGCTCGGTGATGATGGTCGGAGATACATGGAGCTCTATGGTGTAGCGTTTTGATAAGGGAATTCTTTTGGGATGGATGGTGGTGGGAGTCAGGTTTTAGATAAGCATCCGTATGGGCGGCTTTGCTGTAGACAGGGTGTCCCATTGAGCCATCAGTTCTCTTTTCGATTAAAACATCCAAGAATTCTAGATTTGAAGCTTTCGTGACTGCAAGGATTCATATTCTTATGTTTTTTCGGTAAAGTCACGTAGGTAAAAAACCTAAGAATATACATCCAAGAATGGTAACTTGCCATACTTTTCCACCTCAATGGTGAATGTGATGGCTGGGTGTATGTAATTAATGTGGTTGAGGAATTGGTTCAGAGCTGGTAGGCCATGTGGCCAGATGACGAATGTGTCATCTGCGTACCTCTTCCACAAAGACGGATAACAACCTTGTCAACGTGTAACTTTTTAACGTGTTGATCTGTTACCTACATGTTTCCAATCAGATGCAGACATTTTTAAATCCTTTATATTAAGTTCACTCGCTTGCTTGCTTGCGCGCTTACGACCGTGCACATTTTTCGGTCGTTTTTTAACCCACTTCCCGTGAGCCAATCGAGCTGACATTTTGCACACAGACTCGTTGTGCGTGACAATTTATTTTCGTGAAAATTTTTTTTCCAAAATTTGCTACTTTTTAGGAAAAAAAAATTTCATATTTAATTTAAAATAGCAATGTGATAAAAATGGAACTCTTACTCAAGAATAACAGAAATGAATAATAAAATAAAACCGATGCCACGCGTATAAAGGATTTATAGTGAAAAACTTTGTTTTTACGGGTTAATTTTTTAACGTGTTGATCTGTTACCTACATGTTTCCAATCAGACGCAGACATTTTTTCCGTCAACGTTCAGTGTGATTTCAAGAGTGTCTTATCCACATGGCCTAGTTCAATTCGGAGCAATCGAATTCTAAAGATGGTCTGTCAATTGGATTTGATTTCTCATCTGTGTCATTATTCACCAGATTTTATGGAAATCGGTCATTTTGTTTGGAACATCTTGGATTGTACACTGATGCCTTGTTCGATGCGGAGATCGCTATATATCTAAACCCAACATGGCCCCGGGGATACTTCAGACAAGCGCGGGCTTGCATTGGACTGAAGGTAAGGCTGCTGTGTTTGCAATCTTTGACAGTTCACGTGCAATTTGCATTACACCGTTGACTGGTTTTTTTAAAGATAAAGGACTAATTACAGTAAAACCTTGGATTGCGAGCATAAATCGTTTGTAATCCAAAGCACTCGTATATCAAAGCACTCGTTGTTTATCAGTCGTGATCACGTGACAAAGCGTATACTATATGTACTGCTCGTATTGCAAGACGTCGCTCGTTTATCAAGTTAATATTATTTTAAAATCCTTTATATTAAGTTCGCTTGCTTGCTTGCGCGCTTACGACCGTGCAAATCTTTCGGTCGTTTTTTAACCCACTTCCCGTGATCCAATCAAGCTGATATTTTGCACACAGACTCGTTGTGCGTGACAATTAATTTTCGTGAAAAAATTTTTCCATAACTTTACACTTTGTAGGAAAATTTTTTTTTCATATTTAACTTAAAATGCTTGCGTTGTGGCCGAAACGTCGTGAGAATTATTTTATTATGTTTTATTTTTATTATTTTATTACTTCCCTTCTACGTGACTTTACCGAAAGAACCAAGAAGAGGAATCCCTGCAGTCACGAAAGCTTTAAATCAAAAACAAATATCACGTTTTATGTTTCATTTGTTTAATCGTGTTATCGTTGTTATTATTAGGACTTAGATTAAGATCTAATAACATTTTAGGTTTGAAATATGTAAAAGATGTGAAAATCCGAAGGGGTTCACACTTTCTCTCGACCCTGCAGAAGAAAAACAGCCTGTGGAGTATTTGGCTTTGTTCAAATTGTCCGTTTCAATTGCTCAGTAAGTCGTGGAGTTACTCACCCCCCCCCCACCATTATATGAATCGTCAGGAACAGGTGTTGCAATTCAATTCAAGGATAAAATTACTTTATTTCTCCTTTGGATTTTCTCATGTTCTGTCTTGTACTGTGTGCATTCAAATAAGTCCATCAATTGTTGTATGCATGCATTTATTTAATTGTTACATGCCTACTGACCTTCCATTGCGCATGTAAGTTTCTGACTAAACACGTGTTGTGTTTGTTAATTTGACAGCGTTACAGAGAGGCAGAAAGTGCGTTATGTCAGCTGATTTCTTTAAATGTGTCTTCTGAAGAAGCAAAACAAGAGCTTAGGAAAGTGCGAACACTTCTCCTTGTGGTAAGCCGGTGCACCAGTGTCATACATTGTGTGTGCATATTGGAGTGTCTTTAAGTTGAGGCATAAGCAAATGACTTCGGACAATTTTTCACAAGGTAATTGAGTGCAAACGTAATCTCCATCTATATCAAAGGCAAAGTTGTAATTGTGTGTGTTTGTTCAAAATGTTTAGCGTACTTCCCGACATGCAACAAACTGGAAATTAGCCATGTGGCTACTTTCCAGACTGTACACCATGCAGGCATTATAAAAATACACTTTTTTTTGGGGGGGGGAGCTCAATAATGCATTTATTTTTTGCACGGCAAGTGAGCTGTGACGTAAAATCTGTCACGTGACCCGCGCATGTGGAAGCGTAACGCAATGTAGTGTAGTGGTTAGCGTGCCACGCTATGAACGCGGCGTCCCGAGTTCGATTCCCGCTCACGGCCACCGCCGGTGACGATTATTTCAACCGCTCCTGGGCCTCCCCTAGGTCGACTCAGCCTCAAACGAGTAACTGGTGCGGTGTGTGAACATCGCCACTGGGTGAAGCCAGGTAGTACAGCTCGTGTGTGTATTCATGTAAAGTGATTTTCACAGCTGATAAAGTCGTGCGGAACTTTAATGAGAATGTATATATGGCAGAGGTCGCTAACGGGTTTTGATTCCTTACCCATACCCGTACCCGGCCGCACCAGGGTCGCAAATGGGTACCCGTTCCCTACCCGTACCCGTACCCTACCCGAAATGAGTGACGAACGGTGACTCACCAGTGACTCACGGCCTACCCGTACCCGGCCGCACCAGGGTCGCAAACGGCTACCCGTACCCGTACCCTACCCGATACGGGTATCGGGTACCCGGTTGCGACCTCTGATAAATGGTAATGTTGCCCTTTGACCTTGAGCGAAATGGACATTTTGGCCTCGTGCCAAATTCATGATCGCTTGCAGAGTGCCAATTGCCATCTCGCATGCGTGGAATTAATAAGTTAGCACCGTCGTATGTGAAAACCGGTTAGATTTAAAGCTTTCGTGACTGCAGGGATTCATATTGTTGGTTGTTTCGGTAAAGTCACGTAGAAGGGAAATAATAAAATAATATTGTTTTATTGTTTAATATAATATTGTTTAATACTAATATTATTTTATTATTATTTTACCTAGAATACACATCTGGTTTGCCGATGTTTCTCTGCGCTTTTGTAGGAGATGGGCTTTCCACAGCAGCAGTCGGAGGCTGCAATCTTGGAGTACGACACGGTGTACGCCGCTTCAGAAGCACTGCTTCGAAACACAGGTGCTTATTGCAAAGCTTGTATTTTTGAAATGCCGTGTTTGTTGCCATAATTGTCCTAATCCCTACGATGAGCTTTGCTTAGCGTGGATGCTTGATGTGGATGGATACTACAGCTCTGCACAGCGATCTCGCCACGGTGGTAGCAAGATGTTAACTACCTCGCCTGGTATACAGGAGGTCGTGGGTTCTGTGAGATGTTAACTACCTCGCCTGGTATACAGGAGGTCGTGGGTTCTGTGAGATGTTAACTAGCTCGCCTGGTATACAGGAGGTCGTGGGTTCTGTGAGATGTTAACTACCTTGCCTGGTATACAGGAGGTCGTGGGTTCTGTGAGATGTTAACTACCTCGCCTGGCATACAGGAGGTCCTGGGTTCTGTGAGATGTTAACTAGCTCGCCTGGTATACAGGAGGTCGTGGGTTCTGTGAGATGTTAACTACCTCGCCTGGCATACAGGAGGTCGTGGGTTCTGTGAGATGTTAACTACCTCGCCTGGTATACAGGAGGTCGTGGGTTCTGTGAGATGTTAACTACCTCGCCTGGTATACTGGAGGTCGTGGGTTCTGTGAGATGTTAACTACCTCGCCTGGCATACAGGAGGTCGTGGGTTCCATCCCAACCCTGACGCCTGCTGCTGTGTATTGGGAGCTTGCGTGCTCTGTCCATGGTTTTCCCCTTCACATTTAGAAGCATGCGTGTTTAGAGTATTTGCTATAAATTTCCACAAGTCACTTCATTGAGCTTCATTTGTGGCCAGTTGTCATCTGAAAAAGAGATGTTTAGCTTAGTGGCCTTACCTGATAACATTTAAAGTTTGATTCTAGATTGGAAGTTTTCGTGACTGCAAGGATCCATACTCTTTGGTTCTTTCGGAAAAGTCACGTAGGTAGAAAATAAAAATAATGATAAAATTTAAAATACAAATGAAATTAACTCAATTTTAGTTATTTTCATCTTTAAAATTAAAATAACTAAACTTTAGTTATTTTAATTTTACATCTTAATTTTATTCTTTTTTTCACCTACGTGACTTTACCGAAAGAACCAAAGAGTATTTAAAGGTTAGTATCGATTTTAGCAGCAGCCATAACACTCGTCAATTCACAAACTCGGAACTTAAGTACTCACCAATCAGCTGACTGTCACTGATTGCGGTTTGCTCTAATTACATGCAAGTGTAGAGGTGTAATTGCGCATGGCTACGAATGTTGAGGTGTGATTATGCATGGCCACGGATGGCCAACAAACACAATGGGCGGGGTTACGGCCGTACACAAGGGTGGCGCTAGCACCGACGTCCGCATGTGTATCCCCCACGGGCCCCCCCTCGGGGGCGAGTCCTATAAAAGGTGATGAGCTCGAGGGCTCGGGGTCGGGACTCAGCTATAACCAGAGAAGACGGAAGACCAGCTAGTGTAGGCCCCAGAGCTCCCCTGGCTCGCTGTCCTTATAAGGGCCGACCAGGGCAAGCCGGTGGCGTGGCCCCGAGAGCCCAGACGAAGCTGGTCTGGTGACTCAGGGAGCCGGGATCCCAGCTTAACCAAGCTGGGACAGATAGCCTCCCCTAGTCCCGTAGTGGAGGAATTGGTATAGGTTAGAGGGGTTAGCTGTCGAGAAATCCCTGTAGCCCAGTGACCTGTAAATAACTGTGTTGGTGTAATAAATAAGTGTGCCTCCGATCCTGTCGTCAAGCCTCCATATACTTACTACATCTGGTGTCAGAAGTAAAACGTCCAAACGATGGACACACGAGGGACGACACGTACCAAGGAGTCGGAGATGGAAGACGCCGCGGCCGATTCAACACCAGAGATGGCCGGGGTCGGATCGGAGCAGCCGGGGCCAAGTACGCCCGTGCCGCTACGACAAGAGGGGGGGGATGCGTCGGCTGAAGGACTCCGGCTGGCCCACTCCCGCCTGGCGGAACTGCTCTACGCCGCCGCCGCTGCGTTGGAGGAGATCACGCGGCTGGGGGCTGGAGGGGCAGCGCGGGTCGACGACAGCAGCCGGCGCGCGGCAACGTTTCCCGCCACCCCGACGCGGCTGGCGGTTAAATTTCCCGCCATCTCTACAGTGCGAGCGGACGGCGGGGCCGGCCCGCGTCACGTGACTGCTGAGCGCCAAGCACAAGCCGTGACATCATCAACACCGGCCGGCGCGTCAACATCGGAGCGACCGGCGATGCCATGTGCACAGCCCGCCCACACTGTATCATCGGCGGGGAGCGACGGAGAGCGATCTACAGCCACGGACGTCGCCTTGCAGCAGCGTCTGCCACCTCTGAAAGAATTCGTAGGCGCAGACGGAGACTGGGGCGGCTTCAAGAGACGGTTCATCGCTCATCAGGAGATGGCGAACTGGACGGACGCCGAGGCTCTACGCGCGCTGCCAGCGATGCTGGACAACGACGCCCTGGCTACCCTCACCTCGGCGCCGAGGGAAAAGCGCGCCACCCTACACCTGGCGTTGCAGCTGCTGTCAGCCGTCTATGGGCCGCCTTCGGACTGCAGGCAGCTTTTCCACGATCGGCGTCGGGGCACCAACGAATCACCTCTGGCCTTCCGGACTGCTCTCCTGGCTCTAGCGAAGGCTGCTTTCCCAAGGATGGACGAGGAAGGAGTGGATGCCATGGTGGCTGAGAAGCTGCTGCTACTCGCTGATGAGCTGGACGTCAACGTCCTGGCTCAAGACGACTCAGAGATGTCGTCCCTGCTGGTCGCGCGCCACATCCACGGGGGCTTGCGGTCCCTTCGTCGAAAGGCGGCAAAGGGGGCGGCCAGCCATGCCATGGCGGCTACCGCCCTCCCATCGGAGGAGGTCTGCGGGGTGGAGCGGCGAGGGGAATGGAGAGCGGCAGTACCACAGGCTCGGAATGGACCGAGCCGCCAGGAGCAGCCCAGGACATCGGGGGCGCTCACACGCTGCTACAACTGTGGCCTGCAAGGCCACGTTGCGTCAGGATGCCGGGCTCCCCGTCAGCGCGGGGCGACACCTCGTCAGGACGCCACGCCGTCTCCTCCCAAGCTCCAGCAGAGAAATACGGCGAGTCGCGGCACCTCACACGTTTGGCCCACGCACACATCCGACACACACTCACGCGCCCAACTAAACAGGGCTCCAAATTCCCCATCCGTCGCGCGCGATCGTTCGGTAATGCGGCGGGCGCTCCAACCGGGTCAGTGGTCGGAGCTCGCCCATCGTGTCGTTGCTGCGTCGGCGGGATCTTCGGTCGTGGTCGGTCACATTGATGGGGTAGAGGTGCGGATTTTAATTGACACAGGGGCATCGGCGACCATTATATCTGATTTAATTTATAACATCCTTCCCGTTCAAAGTCGTCCCTTGCTCCCTGTTGACGTGCCGTGCTATGCCGCTAACGGGGGCTCTCTGGGCATTATTGGCCAAATCCGCGCCACTATCTGCATTGGGGACATTAAATTATCCGGGCCTGTTTTGGTTTCCTCCTCACTCGCGGTTCCGTGCCTGTTGGGGACGGATTTTCTGGCCAAAATGCCCATCCGCATCCTTATTGACCAAGGGTGCATTGAGCTCCCATCGGGCCGACGCGTTACATTTCTGTCTTCCCCCACCACGGAGCGTCGGGCGTTTGCCACCGTGCAGGCGCTCGTCACAAAAACTGTGCGCGTGCCTCCGGGGGCTCAGATGCTCGTCCCTCTTAGATTGCGTCGGCCGTTTAATGAAGGGGTTGCGGATCGGGGGGTCTTGTTGGGACCATCTCGGGCCGGGGTAAATGGACCAGATTTGCTCGCGGCTCAGACCATGGTGAGGGGGGATGGGGACCCCTTCATTGCAGTCCTTAATGTGGGATCGCGAACGGCCGTGGTTCCTCAAGGGACCGTGCTTGCACACGCAACGCCGGTACCCTATGAGGAACCACTCGTGGGTCAGGTATCCACCGATCCTCCGTCGCGACCGCATTCGGACTGTGATGACGGTTGGCTGGATGCGCTTTGCGCGGGTTCAGTGGACCTGTCCGACTCGCAGCGCGCGCAGCTGCGAGTTCTTCTGAGCGAATTTGCTGACGTTTTTAGTCAACACAAATTTGATATTGGTTGTACTAAATTGCTGCGACACCATATTGACACGGGTGACAGCGCGCCAATCCGCCAAAATCCCTTTCGGTTGAGTCCCGCCGAAAAGGATCATGTCAAATCGGCTGTTGATGACATGCTAGCCGCCGATATCATTTCCCCTTCCAATAGCCCGTGGGGCGCGCCGATCGTTTTGGTGAAAAAACACGACGGATCACTGCGGTTTTGTGTCGACTTTCGGCGTCTGAACAAAATCTCTGTGGCAGATGCGTACCCGCTTCCTCGAATGGATGAGTCGCTCGATGCCTTGGCGGGGGCGCGATTCTTTTCCACCCTCGATTTGCTATCTGGATTCTGGCAGCTTCCTCTGGATGACGAATCAAAACCTAAGACTGCTTTTCGGACACCGCAGGGTCTCTTCCAATTTAACCGCTTGCCGATGGGTTTACATTCTGCGCCGGCAACTTTTCAGCGGTTAATGGAATTGGTCTTGGCAGGGTTGCAATGGGATTCGTGTTTGATTTACTTAGACGATGTCATCGTCTTTAGCAAATCCTTCGAGGAACACCTCCAGAGGTTGCGTGCTGTTTTTCTCAAAATGCGGGCTGCCAATTTGAAATTTAAACCACAGAAGTGCCATTTACTCCGCGAATCGGTGCGATATTTGGGTCACATTGTTGGGCGCTCGGGGATATCCACTGATCCCGCCAAAACGGAATGCGTCAGCTCCTGGCCGACTCCCACCTCTGTGGGAGAGGTCAGGAGTTTCATTGGGTTCGCGTCGTATTATCGGCGATTTGTGGCTGACTTCGCTACGATTGCGAAACCTTTGCATGCCTTGACGTCCAAGGGAGTCAGGTTTCATTGGGGGCCGGAGGAGGAGGCTTCTTTTCGCGCCCTCCGGAATGCTTTGGTGGGGGCGCCGCCGTTGAATTACCCGGATTTTTCACAACCCTTCTTGCTCGATACAGATGCAAGTAACACGGGCATCGGGGGCGTGCTGTCCCAGCTCATTGGGGGCGTAGAGCATGTGGTGGCTTACGGTAGTCGGGTACTGTCTCCAGCCGAACAGCGGTACTGCGTTACCCGTCGGGAATTATTGGCGATTGTTTATTTCATTCAGCAGTACCGCCCGTATCTGTACGGTCGGCGGTTCACCGTCCGTACAGATCATGCGGCCCTACAATACGCCCTGCGGGTTCAACAACCATCGGGCCAGTTGTCTCGATGGTTGGAGATTCTCCAAGACTATGACTTTGTCACCACATATCGTAAGGGTCTCCGCCACACGAACGCTGACGCCCTGTCGCGATTGCCACCCACTTCGGAGTGCGCGTGCCTCTTGGGTTCGGGGCGTTGTAGGTCTCCGAACGTCACCACCGATTCGGTCCTCGTGGCCGCTGCCGATGCACCTTCGGTTTCGGGTCCTATCGAGCAAGAAGGGAGGGATTCGTTGCTGGGGTTGTCAGTCGCGGAATGGGGTCGCCTCCAAATGGAGGACACCTCCCTCCTCGCTCTGCGCCGTCGCGCCGGGGGGATTGGCCAGGGGGTGGAAAACGTTGACTCGTGGGGGTTGTTCCAGGGACTTTTGATGCACTGGAATGGTAAAACCCGGCGCCAGCGGCTCGTGGTGCCTGCTGCTTTAAGGGGTAAGGTGGTATGGGCTGTTCATGAGCGGCTTCTGCACTTGGGGGTTCATAAGACCTTTGCCACGCTCCAGCTAGATTTCTTCTGGCCGGGCATGGAAAAGGACGTGGGGGACCTCTTGGGGTCGTGCACGCAATGCGCGCAGAGGAAGCCACCTGCTAGGGGATCCAACCCTCCGCTGCAGTCCATAAAAGTTTCCAGGGTTAACGAGCTCGTCGCTCTGGACATACTTGGCCCATTTCCCGCTACACCCAGGGGCAATAGGTATTTACTAACGGGGGTTGAATACTTCACGAGATGGCCTATGGCCTGGCCCCTGGCGAACCAATCGGCAGCAGCCATCGCGGAGGCCTTTGTCCAGGGCTATGTCCTCGACAAGGGTGCTCCGGAACGGCTGCTTACTGACCAGGGTAGGAATTTTTCTGGTAAACTCCTACGTGAGGTGTGCGACCTCTTGGGTACGGAGAAGGTTCGGACCTCTCCGTATCACCCACAAACTGACGGGATGGTGGAACGGCTGCATCGGACCATCACGTCCATGCTGTCCCAGCAGGTGTCGGTATCCCAGACGGATTGGGACCTCCGCATAGCCGGTGTGTTGCAGGCCTACAGAATGGCTCCCCATGCGGCCACCGGATTTTCCCCTTTCTTTTTAATGTATGGGCGCGAAGTTAACCCTCCTGTGGCGACCCAGCTGAAGCTCTCGGCGCTCCAGGCGAAGTCTAAGTTGTCCGAACACGTTAAATTTAACATCGCTCAATTGTCTGAGGCGCGGGAAGCGGCCGTGCAAAATTCTGAACTCCGCCAGAAGGCGAACGAGAGGCTTCGGTTGGGGCGGGTGCAGGTGGTCAAATGGGTACCAGGGGACAGGGCGTGGTTGCACTGTCCTCAGGTGCCGCTGGCAACCTCATCGAAATTGGTACGGCCGTGGCGGGGGCCAGTGGAGGTCGTGCAGGTTTTGCGGCCGCAATGTGTTCGCGTCAAATGGGGGAGGCGCCGGTGGTATGTGCACCCCTCAAGGTTAAAACCATTCGTCACGCCGCCCCGGGGTTCACACACACACACGCATGGCCAAACGTGTGAGGGTGTCGCCGACTCCCCGTCGTCGCTGCACTCGCCTAACCTGACGCCAACTGTTCCGCCCCCAGGTGAAACAGGAGTGACGGGCCCACGCCCACCAACCCCTCCCGGAGGGGTCGGGGGTCACTCGGCAGCGGAGCCTGACCCTCTTGCACCCGGACCGTCAACAACCGTCACTGAGCGTGCCGGGACGGACCCTTGTGACGGACCCGCCGCGAGAACGCGCGCCAAAACGCGCAGACTTTTGTGAGGTCGGCCGTTGGGGGGCCTTGCGGACAAAAGGGGAGGGGTGTTGTGAGGTCGGCCGTTGGGGGGCCTTGCGGACGATGGGAAAGGTGACGTCCGGAGTGTATATATATGTTGGTTTTGGGGTGTTATCCGGGGGGGGTGCGTCGGGTTATTTTTTTCTCTCTCTCTCTCTCTTCCTCTCGTTGTTCTTGTTCTTGTTAAAAATTACGCGAGGCACACACACGGGGTTTTTGTGAGGGATGCACCTTTATTCTGATTTTTTTTTTGCAGCCAGGGACGGCTGCGAGCTGTACAGGGGGGGGTGATGTAGAGGTGTAATTGCGCATGGCTACGAATGTTGAGGTGTGATTATGCATGGCCACGGATGGCCAACAAACACAATGGGCGGGGTTACGGCCGTACACAAGGGTGGCGCTAGCACCGACGTCCGCATGTGTATCCCCCACGGGCCCCCCCTCGGGGGCGAGTCCTATAAAAGGTGATGAGCTCGAGGGCTCGGGGTCGGGACTCAGCTATAACCAGAGAAGACGGAAGACCAGCTAGTGTAGGCCCCAGAGCTCCCCTGGCTCGCTGTCCTTATAAGGGCCGACCAGGGCAAGCCGGTGGCGTGGCCCCGAGAGCCCAGACGAAGCTGGTCTGGTGACTCAGGGAGCCGGGATCCCAGCTTAACCAAGCTGGGACAGATAGCCTCCCCTAGTCCCGTAGTGGAGGAATTGGTATAGGTTAGAGGGGTTAGCTGTCGAGAAATCCCTGTAGCCCAGTGACCTGTAAATAACTGTGTTGGTGTAATAAATAAGTGTGCCTCCGATCCTGTCGTCAAGCCTCCATATACTTACTACACAAGCATCGCTGACTGTAACGAATGTTCCTTTTTTATTCCATTGTGTTAAATCACAAATGTGTAATGTATTTTAGTTGTAGACACTATTTGATACACTAATCGAGAAATTTAAACCAATACACCGTTCAAAAGTAATGCAATGCTAAATCATACATTTCGATTTAAAGCTTTCGTGACTGCAGGGATTCATCTTCTTGGTTCTTTCGGTAAAGTCATCACGTAGAAGGGAAGTAATAAAAAAATAAAAAATAAAACTAATAAAATAATTCTCACGACGTTTCGGCCACAACGCAAGCAGCCGTCTTCAGGTGGAGAACAGGTCTGTCAAGTAGACTTCAGACTCTGTCTACTCGACAGACCTGTTCTTCACCTGAGGACGGCTGCTTGCGTTGTGGCCGAAACGTCGTGAGAATTATTTTATTGTGTTTTATTTTTATTATTTTATTACTTCCCTTCTACGTGATGACTTTACCGAAAGAACCAAGAAAATAAATATTCTCACGACGTTTCGACTGCAACACAGGCAATCACCATCAGTTGTGAAATCCACAGCAAGAAAATTTGAAAAAAGTGGCGATTTTTCTTAACGTCAGCACCATAGACAGCGATTTGGCAGTTTGCCAGATGAACGAGTCCATCTTTGTTTTATTGTTTTATATTTTATTATTTCCCTTCTACGTGACTTCACCGAAAGAGCCAAGAATATAATGCTACAACATGTTAAAGCAACACAATCTGGTTATACCCAGCACGTTATGGGCAATCTCCCCAACTCGGTGAGTGTGACGATGAGCTGTATAGGAATGTTTTTGTTTCACGAACTTGTGTTCACTTTGGTGTGATCTCGCCTCACGTTGACCTCCTTTTCACAGATACTCCCAATTCACTTAGCACGTGTTTAAAACACGTGCTTCCCCAATGTATCGCCTTTGTAAAACAACAAGTTTATTAACTCGGCCAAGCTTTCCTGGATGAAACTTGTTTTATTTTCTTGGATAAAAAAACGTGTATTCTTACTTGCCTGGATAGAACATGTATTCTTACTGCCAGAGGTCGCAAATGGGTTTTGATTCCTTACCCGTACCCGGCCGCACCAGGGTCACAAACGGCTACCCGTACCCGGCCGGGTACGGGTAGCCGGGTTTCGGGTAGGGTACGGGTATCGGGTACCCGGTTGCGACCTCTGCTTACTGCCTGGATGAAACATGTGTTCTTGCTTTGCTGTACTTGGTGGTAGTAAACCGACGTTTGTCACCATTTTGGAACGGTAAAGCAACTGGTGTTTATTCTCGAGATTATCAAAAGAATGTGAATCTTCTGGGAATGAGAACACTGATCCTGTATCTGATTTCTACTCCTGTTTCAGGTTCCTTGTCAACATCCGGTGTGGGCAACGTGGGGATACAGAATGATAAACCACCAAGTCCTCAGCCTAGTAAGTAAACTTGTGTATAACTAATATATACGTCGAAGGAAATGTTTTTTATAATTGTGCGTATCGTGTTAGAAAGCTGTACATCCATTTCAATAAATGAGCCTCTTACACTAGAAATGTTTGTATGGAAACATGCAAATGGACAAATGCGTTCGGAATTGCTAACTTATTACCCATGAACTTGCATTGAAATTCCCAAACGAATTGCACTGGTAATAAGATGGAATGTGCATTTCATTCTTTAAAAATAAATAGTTTTTTTGTGGTACATTTATAGAAATTGGTGTCTGGTCCAACACCAATTGAGACTAGGCTCTAAGAAAAGCTGTCTCGGGTGTGGATCAATCAACTTCAAGGACAGTGCATATCATTATCAGAGTTGTTTCTTTTTAATTGCATTTTGACTTCTTGTGTTGAGGTTATTGCAAACATGATGCCTTGTATAAAGGTGTCAGATTTTGTACCAGTTAAAAGGGTAAAAATCTACTACTATATTTTGCCACTGGTAAAGGAGATGTCTCATAGTGTAAATGCTTACCCCAAGCTTTCAATACTCTGATAGTGCGCTGTTTTTGAGTTGTGCGCCTTTTGGCGTCATCTGGTCCAACACCAATGGAGACTAGGCTCTAAAGAAAGCCGTCTTGGGTGTGGACCAATCAACTTCAAGGACAGTGCACATCATCATCAGAGTTGTTTGCATTTTGACTGCTTGTGTTGTGGTTATTGCAAACATGATGCCTTGTATAAAGGTGTCAGATTTTGTACCAGTTGAAAGGCTAAAAACCTTTCACTACACGCCAGTGTTGTCAGAGAGAATGAGCGAGTGTAGAGTGAGCTTAGGTTGGTGGTCACCTCCCTACGTGTCATGTGAACGTGTTACCGTTCTGTTCAGAAATAAATAGAGCTGTCTTTCCAGCTCAGTGTGTGCGCCTCGATCGAACCATCTCACTCGCATCATCAGGTTTCCTGTGTGCTGTACAAGTAACGAGTCGCCACGAACAGTGACAAACCTAACTAAATGGCCGGTGGTGTCTGGTTTTACGGCACATTTATATGAATGCGATCTAACCCAAAGAAAACCTTTATTATGCAGGATATTGGTCGCGAGAGCCGGCGTGTTCAACTACGTGGATCCTTTATCTAAAACGCCATCCTATTTGTGTGTTGCCCGCACCACGTTGTGCATGTACACAAGCTGTAGATGTCGCCGCACAGAGGAGCCAAGACTCACGTGGTGCTTTGGGCAATTCTCCAGTGCCTCCACCACCTTCGTGAGTAACGCACCATCGCTGTGACACTTGAATCCGTAGCGTAATGTCATGGTTTTGCTTGATAATGTTACTGGTAGACTTGCAACACAATATGCGTGCATCATTAGACCTTCTTTGCCAGTACGAAAATATAATAATAGGATTTTTCACCTTTTTTCAGGCAACAAAACTAAAAAAATATTTTGATGTGGACCAATCAGCTTCAAGTACAATGCCAATATATTGTCATAGTGTGTTTTTGTTTGCATTTTGACTGCAAGTATTGTGGTTAATGCAGACATGAATCCTCGTAGAAAGGTTTCAGTTTTGTTGCCAGAAAAAAAGGGGAAAAACCCTACTATTAATATGCGTGCAATTGAGATACTTTCCAAATGTTAAGATCCATAGTACAAAGGTGGCATTTTTAAATCATCCTTTATATTAAGTTCACTTGCTTGCTTGCTTGCTTGCGCGCTTACGACCATGCAAATATTTCGGTCGTTTTTTAACCCACTTCCCATGATCCAATCGGGCTGACATTTTGCACACAGACTCGTTGTGCGTGACAATTTATTTTCGTGAAAAAATTTTTCCAAAATTTTCCACTTTTTAGGGAATTTTTTTTTATATTTAATTACCAATTGCTTAATGGTGGCAGGCAATCATCTGACCCATAGGTGGCAGCCATCTCAAGCCAGAGGATGAGAGGACTCTAGCCGCCACGCATATAAAGGATTTATAGTGAAAAACTTTGTTTTTACGGGTTAATTTTTTGCATATAAAAAATGAAAATTAAGCACTTGTGAGCATGCTGGCTATGTTATCTAACGACTCTTTACCATTTTATTAGTCCGTCTGCAGTTTAAATTTTGTATTTTATTTTATTCTCAGGTATAAGCATGTCTCTTTATGGGTGGGAAATATCACTTCTGCTGTTACTGAAAAAATGCTTCAAAAGCTGTTTCACCCGTAAGTATGTATTTGCGGCTATACGGTGTGTTACTATTCCAAACATCTAATATTGACTGCATTCACAATACATATTCTTTACCAAAAGAACCAAAGAGTAATGGATTCGTGCGGTCGCGAAAGCTTCAACTCAACATCGCCCCGATCGATTTGTCACTTGTACAGATTTGGACAGATCCACAGCATCCGAATACTGGTGGACAGGAAGTGTGCGTTTGTCAACTACACGGACAAGGAGGCCGCTGAGAGAGCTCTCTGGTCCCTGCAGGTGCGTTTGTGGATGCCGAGGGAAGGGCCTCTATGGCATCTGCGGTCACCGTGCGCCTCTGTTAATCACACTGGTCAACACACTTTGTCTGGCATAAGGTATTACAGTGATCCCTCGCCACTTCGCGGTTCAAGTTTCGCGGCCTCAGTGCATCGCGGATTTTTCTAACTGATTTAAAGGCCTCATTATTATACCTGTGCAGTAACACCATCATCATCATTCATCATCACATTCATCGAACTGCACAGGTCTGTCATCGTCGTCATCGTCATTGTCATTGTCGTCGTCGTCATTACTGGAGTCAAGTCTCAAGATACTACTGTCATTGGTGAGTGTAGAACACCATAATACGTATCGTAGTGACATAAAAGCCTGGGCATGCATACGTGCTCGACATGCCTAGCACGTTCGCGGTTGTGCTGCCCTTCCGCGCGTTTCCCGGTTGGCTGTGCTGCGTGTTCATCAACGTGGATGTCCGACGTTTCGCCGCACGTTGCCGGGAGCTTTCCGACCGAATTCCCAGCACGTGCAGATAATTATTGGACATCATCGTGCCGAGTACCAAAGCGTGTTGCAGCGGGAAAGCGCATAGCAGCGTGATTATGCAACACCCCAGCGCCCCATGTGACGTGAGTGGTTTATTAGAACAGATGTTTATTGCCGAGTTTACGCTCATGCTAATGTTCTTGGGAGCGCATTTCCCTCTGCTCAAATTTGCCGGCAGCATGTACAAGATGCCGCACTGGCAAGCCACATTAGAAAGCCGGAGTATAATTTAATGAGTACAACCAGCATTCGTTTCCCCGAGCGTATAAAACTATCAACTAAACTATTTTGTTTGATTTTGTCAGGTAAGGCCCACCGAGCAAAGATGCTCTTTTTCATAGCAACAGGTGTTGAACCAACAGAGAGGGCCATTGCCTCAGCCTGCTGCTCTGAAAATAGCCAGTTTCTCAATATGCTGAGACATTGCTGGCATATAAATAGTACATACGATAGGCGTGGTCATTTAAGCAACTTAAACGATGACACTATCTTTGATGGAACCCAACAATCTTCACCTGTCTCAGCTAACAAAATAAAATAAAACAACAGTAGACAACACCGCCTCTCAAACCATGAAGCACCACTTCTCTCTAATCAGGATTTGCCACGTGGTGTAGGCATGGAGCTGCCAGGTGGCTAAAGTATGACGGTGCCGAGTGTCACTGTCCTGATATGCGTGGTGGATTAAATAAAAAAAACATTTTACCAGGTAAGGCCCACTGAGCTATATAGCTATTACAGGTAGGAACAACAGGTTCCACACTACCCGCCAGGGATTATTTGTCTGTCTGTCGTGCACGAATGCGCTGTCCAACCAAGTTCCTACCTACCCACTCCGAAGGAATGTGTTAATAAGTGACCTGGCCATAAATGATAGCCCATAGAAGTGCCTTATAATGCGGAAATGTATAGTAGCCAAATTATTATTTTCTCCAGGTTACTCCAGTTTCCTCCCACATGAAGCCAAAACACCCATTCACGGTGTTGGCCTAACGTACGGCAAGACTCTCCTGAAACAGAGTCTTGAGACTCAATGAGTCCTTCCTGCGTAAATAATAATTGCCATGATTGTCGTTAACAATCGTTGGCAATAAAACGGGTAAACTAGCGCTCGGGTTTATTGAACCATTCTTTCAGCCTTGTGACCATGTGCGCTTGAATTATTTTTTCGTGAGGTCCGGTGAAAATCCGCATTGCAAAGTTTGGCAGCGAGAAGGTGCCACGGTGTTTTTTGTTTTTTCAAGGTGGTCCCTCTACCCACACTGCTCCCCCCGCCCATCTAACTCTCTCTCTCTCCCTTTCCACTGGCCCTGAAGGAGCCTGCCTGCCCAGCTGCAAGTTCCAGGCCATATTTGCACATTGCGTCGTCAACATCGCTGAGTGAGCGTGCCTTTATATGGAAGAAATTCCGCACAATAAAAAAAATCCATTTCGGGCGAGAGAAATTACGGTGTTCCAATCTGGCTATCAAGCGAGAGGAGCGGCGAATTTCTTTTCTTCATTATTTGGCAGGGGTTGGAGAGAAAAAAAAGTGTTCCTGTCGCGAGCAAGATTTGAAAATGTGGTGATTAAAACATAATTCGAGACAACGTTTTATACGCAGCTAAATTGAATCCGACACCCCCCCCCCTCCGCGCCACCGCCACGTTCCCTCCGCGCGACGTTCTGTTCGCTCCTACGCGCCGCTGGGGTTGGATCATGCCGCTTACTTGTCGCAAAAGAGTTTCTAGCAGCGGAGCAATTCACGCGCAACGCCTCCTCCACTCGAGCAATAAAAGCATCAGCCCAGAAATGCAATCTGCAGCGGTGGCACGATGATCACAGTCACATAAGAAGGGAGGGGCTGCTGGGGGCTCTGGGTTCCCGGGCGGGTCCAGACGCTTAAGCCTCTGGGCGCCAGGCGCTGGGTTCCCAGGGGGTCCAGACGCTTAAGCCTCTGGGTGCCGCCAACGGGGGGGGGGGCTGTGTGTGCTCTGTGGGATGTCTGGTGGCGCACACGGCCCCACCCCTCGTTGGACCAGGCATAAAAGGGGAGCTCCCTGGACGATCGGGGCCCAGTTGTAACTCAAGACCCAAGACCCACGACCAGCCATCTGAAGACCCTGGGATGCTGTGAGAGCCAGTGCTGGGACTCTGGAACTCTCGACTCTACGACCTTGTGAGGGCGAGTTCCGGAGCGTAGCCAGAGTAGAGTATCTAGGCTGTGTAGCTAGGCTGTGTACCTTGGCTTTAACAGAGTATCAGGACTGTTGGGAGTACTGTTGGAGTGTTGTAATAAAGAAGTTACCTCTACAAGTGTGTGTGTACACTGTGTACACACACACAGTGTACACACACAATGTACACACACTCACTGTGTACACACACATAGTGTACACACACAGTGTACACACACAGTCTACACACTCACTGTGCACACACACAGTCTACACACTCACTGTGTACACACACAATGTACACACACACTCACTGTGTACACACACATAGTGTACACACACAATGTACACACACACACAGTGTACACACACACTCACTGTGTACACACAGTATACACACACAATGTACACACACACAATGTACACACACACACACTGTGTACACACACAATAATGTCCACGTTGTAGTTTCTGAGCTCACGCACCCAAGGGGTCTCTGTTCAAGAGATGGAGCAATGGAAATTTAATCTAAAAACTTTAACTCCAATCCAGCTCTGTGACGTCACCCTGCACCGCGCTCTTGTGCGTGACGTCACCTCCGCGATGGTCACTGCTGAATCTGTGGGAGGGGACTGTCTTGTATCCCGGAAGTGACGTTATGTCACTTTCTGCTGCCGCGTGACGTCACGAGGTAACAGAAAGCTGCCCGCTCCGCGCTTTTTCTGAAATCTGAGGTGATAAATTCTTGTGGTGGTTTGTGGTTGTTGTTGTTTACCAAGGTAGAGCCTCTCGTAGGGATGTCAATTGAGCAGCATTGGAATCGATGTCCAGGTTGGAACATTACAAGGCGCGGCCTGGCCACGCGGGGCCTTGCCTCCTGCCCTCGCCTGAGTTAGTTTAGTTTGTCTTCACGCGGCTCGCCACTTTGTAACTCTGTTTTATTCTACAGTGAGGGGACAAGTATTTGATCTAAATTTAGATTTAAAGCTTTCGTGACTGCAGGGATTCAACTTCTTGGTTCTTTCGGTAAAGTCGTCACGTAGAAGGAAAGTAATAAAATAATAAAAAATAAAACATAAAAATTATTATATTACTATTATATTATTTTATTATGTTTTATTTTTATTATTTTATTACTGCCCTTCTACGTGACTTTACCGAAAGAACCAAGAAAAAGTATTTGATCCCCTGCTGATTGTGTACGTTTGCCCACTGACAATGAAATGATCAGTCTGTAGTTTTAATGGTAGGTTTATTTGAACAGTGAGAGACAGAATAACAAAAAAAAAATCCAGAAAGACGCGTCAAAATGTTATAAATTGATTGGCATTTTAATGAGGGAAATAAGTATTTGACCCCCTCTGCAAAACATGACTTAGTACTTGGTGGCAAAACCCTTGTTGGCAATCACAGAGGTCAGACGTTTCTTGTAGTTGGCCACCAGGTTTGCACACATCTCAGGAGGAATTTTGTCCCACCACTCCTCTTTGCAGATCTTCTCCAAGTCATTAAGGTTTCGAGGCTGACGTTTGGCAACTCGAACCTTCAGCTCCCTCCACAGATTTTCTTTGGGATTAAGGTCTGGAGACTGGCTAGGCCACTCCAGGACCTTAATGTGCTTCTTCTTGAGCCACTCCTTTGTTGCCTTGGCCGTGTGTTTTGGGTCATTGTCATGCTGGAATACCCATCCACGACTCATTTTCAATGCCCTGGCTGAGGGAAGGAGGTTCTCACCCAAGATTTGACGGTACATGGCCCCGTCCATCGTCCCTTTGATGCGGTGAAGTTGTCCTGTACCCTTAGCAGAAAAACACCCCCAAAACATAATGTTTCCACCTCCATATTTGACGGTGGGGATGGTGTTCTTGGGGTCATAGGCAGCATTCCTCCTCCAAACACGGCGAGTTGAGTTGATGCCAAAGCGCTCCATTTTGGTCTAAACTGACCACAACACTTTCACCCAGTTGTCCTTTGAATCATTCAGATGTTAATTGGCAAACTTCAGACGCGCATGTATATGTGCTTTCTTGAGCAGGGGGACCTTGCGGGCGCTGCAGGATTTCAGTCCTTCACGTCGTAGTGTGTTACCAACTGTTTTCTTGGTGACTATGGTCCCAGCTGCCTTGAGATTATTGACAAGATCCTCCCGTGCAGTTCTGGGCTGATTCCTCACCGTTCTCATCATTGCAACTCCACGAGGTGAGATCTTGCATGGAGCCCCAGGCCGAGGGAGATTGACAGTTCTTGTGTGTCTTCCATTTACGAATAATCACACCAACTGTTGTCACCTTCTCACCAAGCTGCTTGGTGAGGGTCTTGTAGCCCATTCCAGCCTTGTGCAGGTCTACAATCTTGTCCCTGACATCCTTGGAGAGCTCTTTGGTCTTATCCATGGTGGAGAGTTTGGAATCTGATTGATTGCTTCTGTGAACAGGTGTCTTTTATACAGGTAACAAGCTAAGATTAGGAGCACTCCCTTTAAGAGTGTGCTCCTAATCTCAACTCGTTACCTGTATAAAAGACACATGGGAGCCAGAAATCTTTCTGATTGAGAGGGGGTCAAATACTTATTTATGCCATTAAAATGCAAATCAATTTATAACATTTTTGACATGCGTTTTTCTGGATTTTTTTGTTGTTATTTTGTCTCTCACTGTTCAAATAAACATAACATTAAAATTATAGACTGAGCATTTCTTTGTCAGTGGGCAAACGTACAAAATCAGCAGGGGATCAAAATACTTTTTCCCCTCACTGTAAATATTCACGCAGTTTCTATTTTTCATATTTTGTACCAGGCCAAGCCGGCTTGAGCTGCTCTACCGCTCTTGTTCTCAGAAGCTACCTGCCCACAACGCAAGGTGAGGTTTTGTGAACTTGCGTGTGAATGTGTTGCCTTAAAACTTTCGTGACTGCTGGAATTCATATTCTTGGTTCTTTCGGTAAAGTCACTTAGACAGAAAATTAAATAAAAATAACAGATGATGAAATAAAAATTATTAAATTGTAAATAAAGAGAAAAAACACGATGTTTCGATCGCAACACAAGTGGTCTTTATTTTATTTAATTTTATTATCTATTATTGATATTTTCTATCTACGTAACTTTACCGAAAGAACCAAGAATACGTGTGGTAATGTGTATCGGTCAAAGACGCTAAACGCGTACTGATGTTGACTCTAAATGTGGAGGGGAAACCCGGGAGATCCGGAGGAAAATCCACGCGACCACGGAGAGAGAGACACGCAAACTCCAAATATACAGCGGCAGGCGTCAGGGCCGGGATCGAACCCACGACTTCCTGCATACCAGGTGAGGTAGTTAACATCTCACCACGGAGAGAGAGACACACAAACTCCAAATATACAGCAGCAGGCGCCAGGGCCGGGATCGAACCCACGACTTCCTGCATACCAGGTGAGGTAGTTAACATCTCACCACGGAGAGAGAGACACGCAAACTCCAAATATACAGCAGCAGGCGTCAGGGCCCGGATCGAACCCACGACTTCCTGTATACCAGGTGAGGTAGTTAACATCTCACCACGGAGAGAGAGACACACAAACTCCAGTTAGCCTCGGCTATGTTGATTGATCCTCAATTAATTACTTGCTGGAGTGAGGAATCATTTATTCTGAGCAGATGAAGGTGGCCAGGCATGGTTCTGGTCAAACCACCACCTGTTAACCATGCCAGTGTGTGACAGTGTCAAGTTTGTGTTTGCAGTAAAGTCTATTAACTCTGTTGAACACGGAGGTTATATCAAAACAATAGTTTATTTTTGTTTCCCTCTGGAAGCACATGCAGCTCAATTCAGATCTGTTCATCCCAGCATTCAAGGACATCTAAGTTGTGATTGAACGTTAATTTATGCATTTCTGCATAGCACAAATAGAATTGTTTTCAACACCCTTTGCAATGTCAGCTGAATTTAGCTTTTATACATATTCCTTTTGTAGCCAGACAGCCGAAATTGTGTGCTCGGAGTTTTGGGTTAACATTCATTTTTAAGATACGAGGGCTCCCAGGCATATTTATGACCACTTGCCCTCTCATTGTGTGCCATCACAGCCCGTGTGATGAATTTGAGAAACGTTTTTACTACATCATGAATATATGAATAAGTATAGACGTGTAAGTCACGTGTGACTGTACGTATGCGTTCTTCTGTGCCTCGATACCGGAGTGGATATATTCTTAGGTTTTTTTCGGTAAAGTCACGTAGGTAAAAAATGTAAATTAATAAAAGTAAATAAAACAAATTAAAAAATTGACGACGTTTCGGAAGCAACACAAGCCTCCGTCTTCAGGTGGAAACGTCACAGCCACGACAGCTGTATTTTTTTTGTATTTTTTTTTTTACTTGATACAGCTGTCGTGGCTATGACGGTTCCACCTGAAGACGGAGGCTTGTGTTGCTTCCGAAACGTCGTGAATTTTTTTATTTGTTTTATTTTACTTTTAATTAAAATGTTTTACCTGCGTGACTTTACCGAAAAAACCTAAGAATATGAATCCTTGCAGTCACGAAAGCTTCAAATCTAGAATGGTGTGGACATTCCTATTATCTGTCTGCAGCTGACGCTTCCTTCGACGCTTCCTCTGCAGAATTGGTCTAATGGAGCAAAGGCAGTCAGCACAGCTCGGTACGGCAAGGCAACAATGCGACCAGAGTGCATACAGCACGGATCGCACTGGAAATTTGACACAGCACCAGAGAACACACACAGGAGAGAAACCCTTCAAGTGCAGTGTGTGGGAAGGCATTTTCACAGTCATAGCATCTTGAAAATCACCAGAGAACACACACAGGAGAGAAACCCTTCAGGTGCTTTCTGTGCGGGAAAACGTTTGCAAAGTCACAAACTCTTCAAAGACACCAGAGAACACACACGGGAGAGAAACCCTTCAAGTGCAGTGTGTGTGGGAAGGCATTTTCACAGTCACATAATCTTGTAATACACCAGAGAACACACACTGGAGTGAAACCTTTCAGGTGCACGATTTGCGGGAAGGCGTTTGCACAAGCATCCGTTGTTCAGGCCCACCAGAGAACACACACAGGAGAGAAACCCTTCAAGTGCACTGTGTGTGGGAAGGCATTTTGTCAGTCATCTACTCTTAAAAATCATCAGAGAACACACACAGGAGAGAAACTCTTCAAGTGCACTGTGTGTAGCAAGGCATTTTCACAGTCACCTGCTCTTAAAAATCACCAGAGAACACACACGGGAGAGAAACCCTTCAGGTGCTTTCTTTGCGGTAAGGCGTTTACACGGTCAGAACATCTTCAAAGACACGAGAGAACGCACACGGGAGAGAAACCCTTCAGGTGCACTTGGCGGGAAGGCGTTTGCACGGTCATCAAATCTTCAACGACACCAGAGAACGCACAAGCATCAGAAGATCTGCAAGGAGTGGAGTCTGAAATCAGCTTGTGAAAGTCAAAGTGCTGCAATGAGCCCATCCCTCATCAAACAATAACTGGAGGAAAATCCCAGCTTGGACACTTAAAGGTATCGAGGTGAAATGTGAAGAGGTGATGGTGAAGAGCAAAGAAGTGATGGTGAAGAGTGAAGAAGTGATGGTAAAATGTGAAGATGAAGATTATACTGCAAAATGGGACCTTCACATTGATGGAGGCAACGTGAAGCAGGATGAGAATTCTGACTGTGAGGCAGAGTGAGGCAACTCCCAGCAGTTTGTGGAGGTGGAGGTGTGGGTGGACTTCTTAGAAAACACAAAGTCAAGGTGAGACCCGGTAGATGTGTCAGCTTGAGACGTCGCTCCAATAGATGCTCCTTTGTCACGGGCCTTTAATGAAAATAATGTGAAGTTGAACACTCAGTTCCTGGGTTCAACCTGCAGAGTAAGAGTGAGCGGCCAGTCTTTGTGTTCCCTGTGGGTTGGGTAGATCCCTGTGTTACGATCTAAACTTCCTGATCTACTATTATTTTTGCTACCAACATGACTTTACTGAAAGAACCAAAGAGTATGTGAACAAGAGCCTGTCAGTAGGGGGGCGACGATGTTTCATGTCAGTTGTGTAATTTGTCGGTAATGTTGAGAATTTGCTACATTTTGACTCAAGACGCAAGCATGCAATGGCCTACTGGTTTTGAATGACACAATAGTATGTTTTACATCCACTGTTAAGCAGACGGTGCATAATTATTTGAAATAGCTTAACCTGGTGCAGTATATTTCACTGCAGTAATTAAATTTTGTTAAAATGGAAAATGTCTGTCAATGATTTAGAATGAACACTGATTTTGTGTACATGCAACATTTTATTTATGAGGGTCAAACATTGAATAAGTGATGTTAGGACAAAGTTTGTGTTTTTGGAAGTAACCTGTACAGATCACTCAGGTGAGACCCGTTGTTCTTGTGATACAGGTCACATGCCCGTTTGCTTTTAAATAAATGTGTGCATCTTTTGATTGAAAGCTTTCGTGACTGCAGTGAACTATTTGTCTTTTGTCAACGTGACAGAATCCTGTGTTGGGATCTTGAGAGATGACGATAGCTGGGGAGGCTTTCATTCAGCCATAGATCAATCACGGCTGACAATGGTCATTCCATTTACGAGACTTTACCCGGTGTAAGAGGCCGGAGTATACCCAAATGCCGTAGTATACCCACAGGCCGTAGTATACCCACAGGTGTAGTATACCCGGGGTCTAAACGGCCTAGGCTAGATTATAGCCGGGTATATTATGGCCTAGGCCAAATGATGCCCCTCTAGGTCAAATCATCATACCCCCGTGATAGTAATGGCGTTGAGCGATATACACGTGAATTACTAAATTTTTCCAACATTTTATTTTAAACTGTAAACACATCGACTTTGACTGCTTCAACCAGAAAAAAACTTTAATAATAACCCCTGAACCCTAAAAATGCTTCAATTGATCAAATTTAGATTCTTACTTCCACGCGTATGCGTTTTAGATATCGATAGAAGTTCGTTGTCGCCTTTTCTCTGTATGGATAATTGCCTTTGAACTTTCACACGGGGCATAGTCTGGCCTGGAGTGGTATGGTCTGGCCCAGTCGAGTTTAAACCCCCAGGGGGTCTAGTTTAGCCTTGGAGACTTCATCCCCCCCCCCCGGGTATACTCTGGACTGGGCCAAACTATACCCGGGTTTAATCGGGGCAGGGGTTATTTTAGCCTGTCGGGATGGAACTCACGACCTCCTGTACACCCGGCGAGGTAGTTAACATCTCATAGCCACCGTGATGATGAGATAGACACCGCAAACTCCAAATATACAGCAGCAGGCGTCGCCATGGTCTGGATCGAACCCACGACCTCCTGCGCACCAGGCGAGGTAGTCAACATCTAGCCACCGTGATGATGAGAGAAACACCGCAAACTCCAAGTGTACAGCAGCAGGCATCGTCAGGGTCGTGATGGAACTCACGACCTCCTGTATACCAGGCGAGGTAGTAAACATCTCCTAGCCACCGTGATGATGAGAGACACGCAAACTCCAAATATACAGCAGCAGGCGTAGCCATGGTCTGGATCGAACCCACGACCTCCTGCGCACCAGGCGAGGTAGTCAACATCTCCTAGCCACCGTGATGATGATGAGAGAGACACCACAAACTCAAAATATACAGCAGCAGCAGGCGTCAGGGTCGGGATGGAACTCACGACCTCCTGCGCACCAGGCGAGGTAGTTAACATCTAGCCACCGTGGTGATGATGAAAGAGAGAGACACAGACCTCCTGTAGACCAGCCGCGGTAGTCAACATCTCATAGCCACCTTGATGATGAGAGAGACACCACAAACTCCAAACATACAGCAGCAGGCGTAGCCATGGTCTGGATCGAACCCACGACCTCCTGCGCACCAGGCGAGGTAGTCAACATCTCCTAGCCACCGTGATGATGATGAGAGAGAGAGACACAGACCTCCTGCGCACCAGGCGAGGTAGTCAACATCTAGCCACCGTGGGGCAGTCACGGCTAGAGTGGTGGAGGGGGCGTGTCACCCTCCGTGTCTGGGCGGTGCGTTCGAGACCGGCTCTGGTTTGGCCCCGGAACCGTCTCGTTCTGAGTCGGTCAAGTGGCGTTCTTCGTTCGATTCAGCCCACTCCGAAGGAACGTGTTTTTTAAACGATGCGAAATAACGGCACTAAACTGTTCATTTAACTACTTTCAAGTTTCCGGATGGGAAAGCGGAACAGCGCCGGCTCACCGCGGGGCTTGCGGCGTGGAACCAGCGACTCGTCGTCAACGTCAACTCCACGGCTCGCGAGACAAACCTTTCGCAAGTCTAGCGTCCACACGGAGACAGACGGACGGGACAGACAGACACACGGAAAAAAACACGTTCCTTCGCAGTGTGCAGGTCGGAACTTGGTTGGACAGCGCATTCGTGCACGACAGACAGACACATAATCCCTGGTGGGCAAGTGTGGAACCTGTTGTTCCTCTACCTGTGTACAAGATCACGTGACTTGAGGTAGCCAGGCAGCCAGCCAGGCAGACAGCCCCCTTCACTATCGGCCCCTCCCCTTACCCCCTCTCCCTTAGGCCCCTCCCCTGACCCCCCCCCCCCTCACTTAGGCCCCTCCCCTGACCCCCCCTCCCTTAGGCCCCTCCCCTGACCCCCCCCCTCAGGCCCCTCCCCTGACCCCCCCTCCCCTGACCCCCCCCCTCAGGCCCCTCCCCTGACCCCCCCTCCCCTGACCCCCCCCCTCAGGCCCCTCCCCTGACCCCCCCTCCCCTGACCCCCCCCCTCAGGCCCCTCCCCTGACCCCCCCCCTCAGGCCCCTCCCCTCTCCGTACCCGGCAGTAGGTCAAGTTCAAGTTCAAGTTCATTTATTAGGTATAGCCCTGTGAGCCATTCAGCTCTTGAATCGGGTGCAACCGCAACAAACAAAAAACAAAAACATGAACAAAAAAAACATCTTAAAGTGAATATGTGACTAAGTGCAAAGAGAAAATCCAAGAAAAGACAGCAAAAATATTGCAGAAAAAACACCGTACACCAACGCTGTGTGCAAAAATCCCAGTGGGATGCAAGTCAAACAACAACAACAACCACAAGACAACTTAGATTAAGGCCATCAGTCTAACTGTACTACAACAACACAAACATGGCTAAACCAATACACTTTTCGAAATCACCAAAATAAAGCCATGAAGGCAATGAAAAAGCAATCATAGGAACTGACGGAATTTTAACAATAAATGGCATAAACAACATGTACTACCAAAACCCTGCAGCCATAGCTGGCTGCATGAGTCACTCCACAACAGCAGGAGCATCAATCGGAGTATTGTAATTTTTCAATGCACCTTTAAGATCAGCACACTAAATCAAAACACAGGTCATACTTTGTAGCGATCATCCGGAGCGAAACATTTTATTTTAGGTCACTGAATAGCACTGGCAGCTAGGGGTGTACAACTCCTCTAAAGCAGTTTTGAGTGAAGATCTCATAGGTAGTGACTCAAGTTTCAATTTATTTGCAACAGCATTCCAGACCCTGGGGGCATCAATAGCAAAGGCCCTTCCTCCAGTATATGTACGGCAATAGGGAATATTAAGCTGGTAAATGAGTGTAGACCTTAGGTCAAATTTGTTCTTTGAAACAGAGACGAGATCCAGCAGGTAATCTGCAGATTTTTTTGCAAGTACATCATGAATAAATAAGATCTGGTGCACAAGCCGTCGAACATTCAGAGATGTTAAGTTTGACCCAATGTAGAGATCACAGTGGTGAGTCCTATATGGGCAGTTCAATGCAAATCTTAAGGCCAGGTCTCCACCAATCAAAGAGCTGTGTGTATTATATATTTATTTATGCACGACAGACAGTCAGACAGACACGTGATCCCTGGTGGGCAGCAGTGTGGGACATTGTTCCTGCTGCCTGTAACACGTGTCTACCTACGTCACTCCATGGGCAGTGCTGTCAATGGGCGGTGCTTATCAATTCTACGGATTGTGATTCGCGCTCACGTGTTCTCCTATCCGCGCTACGTTTTCTAAAAGCGCTCTGCCAAGGCTCCACGCGATCACAGCCGCACGCGTTCGCCTGCCTGTGGTAGAGGCACGAAACGTTGGATTTCCACCACCACCCCCACCACATGAGGACACAGAAAAGAGCTCAAGACCCCCCCCCCCCCCCAGACATCTACGCAGCGTTGCGCCGGTGAGTGACGTGTTGAGGCCTTGTCAACTTCATATTTGTCTTCTTGTTTTTTTCGGTAAAGTCATCACGTAGAAGGGAAGTAATAAAATAATAAAAATAAAACATAATAAAATAATTCTCACGACGTTTCGGCCACAACGCAAGCCGCCGTCCTCAGGTGAAGAATGAGACACTGCCGAGCTTGGAGCGTATATATAAGCTGGGTTGGAGGTGGAAGAAGAAGAGCGCCTGAACAAAAGAATGTGCACATCAAGAGGGATTTAGCTTGCTAAATCCCTCTTGATGTGCACATTCTTGTGTTATGTAGCAAGCTACATCCCTCTTGATGTGCACATTCTTGTGTTGTGCACATCAAGAGGGGTTTAGCTTGCTAAATCCCTCTTGATGTGCACATTCTTGTGTTGTGCACATCAAGAGGGATTTAGCAAGCTAAATTCCTCTTGATGTGCACATTCTTGTGTTATGTAGCAAGCTACATCCCTCTTGATGTGCACATTCTTGTGTTGTGCACATCAAGAGGGGTTTAGCTTGCTAAATTCCTCTTGATGTGCACATTCTTGTGTTGTGCACATCAAGAGGGGTTTAGCAAGCTAAATCCCTCTTGATGTGCACATTCTTGTGTTGTGCACATCAAGAGGGATTTAGCAAGCTAAATTCCTCTTGATGTGCACATTCTTGTGTTGTGCACATCAAGAGGGGTTTAGCAAGCTAAATCCCTCTTGATGTGCACATTCTTGTGTTGTGCACATCAAGAGGGATTTAGCAAGCTAAATTCCTCTTGATGTGCACATTCTTGTGTTGTGCACATCAAGAGGGGTTTAGCAAGCTAAATCCCTCTTGATGTGCACATTCTTGTGTTGTGCACATCAAGAGGGGTTTAGCAAGCTAAATCCCTCTTGATGTGCACATTCTTTTGTTGTGCACATCAAGAGGGATTTAGCAAGCTAAATTCCTCTTGATGTGCACATTCTTTTGTTAAAGCGCCTAGCTCGGCAGTGTCTCATTCTTCACCTGAAGACGGCTGCTTGCGTTGTAGCCAAAACGTCGTGAGAATTATTTTATTACGTTTTATTTTTATTATTGTATTACTTCCCTTCTACGTGACTTAACCGAAAAAACCAAGAAGATGAATCCCTGCAGTCACGAAAGAAGCTTTAAATCGAAATGTAACTTGATATTTCCCCCCCGTGACAATTGTTTCACACCACACAGCACTCGCGCAGGCGTGCAAGTGCTGCTGTGTTGGTCTCTCTTTATCCTGGAGGGTGTTCTCACTCGGGGGCTCTTTAAGTGATGGGAGAAACCTGGAGCTGTGGCTGATACAGCGTTGCCCTGTTTGCTGGGGATAAGCAATGTTGGTTTTTAAATCCTTTATATTAAGTTCGCTTGCTTGCTTGCTTACGACCGTGCAAATCTTTCGGTCGTTTTTTAACCCACTTCCCGTGATCCAATCGAGCTGACATTTTGCACACAGACTCGTTGTGCGAGACAATTAATGTTCGTGACAATTTTTTCCAAATTTTTACACTGTTTAGGGAAAACAAATTAAATATTTAATTACCAATTGCTTAATACTGGCAGACAATCATCTGACCCATAGATTGCAGCCATCTCAAGCCAGAGGACGAGAGAACTCTAGCCGCCACGCATATAAAGGATTTAGAGTGAAAAACTTTGTTTTTACGGGTTATACTTGTTTACCTTTTCTTATTGATCTGGTTTCAAAAATCGGTGCCACTGGATGAAATGCAGCCGATGTGAAATGTAAACATTCTGCTGCTCAACGCAGGAGCACGTGACCATCAATGATGAGCGTGCATCCAAGTGTCCCTTGCAAAGGAGGTCTTTGACTGGTAGGAACCCACTGGTTCCACCAGCCCACAGGGGATTATTGTGTCCGTCGTGCAGGGAGGGGTTGGGTGGGGAGGGGCTGGGTGGGGGGTGGGAGGGGTGGGGCTGGGTGGGGAGGGGCTGGGTGGGGGTGGGGCTGGGTGGGGAGGGAGGGGCTGGGTGGGGCTGGGTGGAGGGGTGGGGCTGGGTTGGGAGGGGCTGGGTGGGGCTGGGTGGGGAGGGGCTGGGTGGGGAGTGGGAGGGGTGGGGAGGGGTGGAGAGGGGCTGGGTGGGGGGTGGGAGGGGTGGGGCTGGGTAGGGAGGGGCTGGGTGGGGGGTGGGGGTGGGAGGGGTGGGGCTGGGTGGTGAGGGGCTGGTCACCCCGTGGTGCCCTTATAAAACTCAACGTTTCACCTACTCACGCCGGCTTGTGCCCACCCTCGCAGTCGGGCATATTTGCGGAATACACCACATTGCCCTGGCCGTTGACCCTGCAGGCCATTGACCGAGCAACCCGACGTTCCTACCAGCTCCCTCCGCAGGAATGTGTAACCTGGCACGGTTGTCACCCGGTGTACTGGAGGTCGTGGGTTTGATACCGACTGACACTACCTGCTGTATATCTGGAGTTGACGTGCCTCACTCCCGTGGTCACATGGAATTTACTCCGGGTCCTCCGGTTTTTCCCTCAGCATTTATAAAAATGCGTTTCGAGTACCGTGTTTTGTCTATACTGCAACATCAAACATTGGCTAGTTTTATTAGTATACTAGCTGGACTTCCCCCGGCTTCGCCCGGGACTTGGATTCACCACACCCGGCCGCCTTTGTCTCCCCAGTGGCGATGTTCACACACCACACCAGTTACTCGTTTGAGGCTGAGTCGACCTAGGGGAGGCCCAGGACCGGTTCAAATAATCGTCACCGCTGGTGGCCGTGAGCGGGAATCGAACTCGGGTCGCCGGGTTCGTAGCGCGGTGTAGCGCTGACCACTACACTACACACGCGTGGGTCACGTGACAGATGTGACGTCACAGTTCACTTGCTGTACAAAAAAATCTCTGCATTATTGAGCTCCCCCCCCAAAAAAGTGTATTTTTTATAATTGGTTCATGGTGTACAGTCTGGAAAGTACCCACATGGCAAATTTCCAGTTCGTTGCATGTCGGGAAATACGCTAAACATTTTGAACAGACACATAATATTCACAACTTTGCCTTTAATGTACATGTAGATATTTGTAAAGTGATTTGTTTACTCTTACTGTACTCTGCACTCACACCGTGTTGTTGTATTGTGTGTGTTGTCACGTTCTGACCCAGTGTCCCAGCTGGACATGTGTGAAAAAGAGCTTTATAGCGCTTTGGATTCATCCTCTTGCAGTTTAAATGCTTCTAATTCCTCCTGCTCCCCCTCCTACTCTGCTCCCTCCCTTCTACGCCCTCCTCCTAGCCAAGTGAAGGAAGCCCCCGGTCTGACCATCTGTCCCCCCCCCCCCCCCCGCTGATGGAGGCCTTCCTCATCACCGCCCTTCTTCTGGCGTCGTTGTTGTTGGCTGTGCTGGGTGACCACCTCGACGCCCTGCCCCGTGACCGTGAGTAGCAAACTGCACCGCTACCCCCCTTGAGACGATGCCCCCTCTCAACGCTACACCCACCAAATCGTCCACTAAAGACTATCAACTAAATCTTGACTTGAAGCTTTCGTGACTGCAGGAATTCATATTCTTTGGGGTTTTCGGTAAAGTCGCGTAGATAGGTTCAAAGAAAATAGCAAAAAACTTAAACTACGACGTTTCATCTTCTTGGTTCTTTTGGTAAAGTCACGTAGAATGGAAATAATAAAAAAATAAAAATAAAACAATCAAATTTCGATTTAAAGCTTCTTTCGTGACTGCAGGGATTCATCTTCTTGGTTCTTTCGGTAAAGTCGTCACGTAGAAGCAAACCAATAAAATAATAAAAATAAAACATAATAAAATAATTCTCACGACGTTTCGGCCACAACGCAAGCAGCCGTCCTCAGGTGAAGAACAGGTCTGTCGGGGAGACAGCGTCTGAATGTCTTCTCGACAGACCTGTTCTTCACCTGAGGACGGCTGCTTGCGTTGTGGCCGAAACGTCGTGAGAATTATTTCATTATGTTTTATTTTTGTTATTTTATTATTTCCATTTTACGTGACTTTACCGAAAGAACCAAGAAGATGAATCCCTGCAGTCACGAAAGCTTGAAATCGAAATTTTACGACGTTTTTATCGCAACACAAGCGGTCGTCTTCAGGATAAGGAGGGTTAGCTTCCAAGGCAAACTGTTTGTAAGGGTTTCAAATGGGCGTCGCCCAAATGTCAGCAGCCAATGGCAATGCAAGTGGTGGGCAGCAAACCGACTGGGGTTGGTATTCCACCAATCAAAGGGCTGCCAGGTGCAAATTGGCATGTTGGTGAGAGATTAGCATGTTGATTGAAAATCGTAAAGCCGCGCGAATTGGCTGTGTTTGTGTGAATCTGCTATTGCCGCTGCTGCAGCCACAGCTTTGTTAACCCATCAATCTCTGGCAGGTACTCGCCCTCCGTTCATCACCCGGTATTCGCCGGAGGATTACATAGTGGACCCGCAGGGCGAGATCGTCATGTAGTGTGAGGCTCATGGCAACCCAACGCCCAAGTACGCTACCTCCCCACCTCCCTTGTTGTTGTATATGTCGGGTTTTGAAATTTGTATAAAATAATAAAATACTCTTAGTTTTTTCGGTAAAGTCACGTAGGTAAAAATGAAATAAAAATTAATAAAAATAAAGGAATAAGAATCACGACTTTCGGAGGCAACACAAGTCTCCGTCATCAGGTGGGACCGTCACAGCCAGATTTGCTGTATACAGCCTCCGAAACGTCGTGATTTTTATTCTTTTATTTTTTTAAATTTTTATTTCATTTTTTACCTACATGGTGACTTTACCGAAAAAACTAAGAGTAGGAATCCTTGCAGTCACGAAAGCTTCAAATCGAAATGTTACTATGTTTTATTTTTATTATTTTATTATGTTTTATTTGTATTATTTTATTATGTTTTATATTTATAATTTTATTATGTTTATTTTTATTATTTTATTATGTTTTATTTTTATTATTTTATTATGTTTCATGTTTATTATTTTATTATGTTTTATTATTATTTTATTATTTCCCTTCTACGTGACTTTACCGAAAGAACCAAGAAGATTATTTTACCTCTCATGGCTTGATACCGTACCACTTGTGTAGTTCTGATTCTGTAAGTGACTCAAGCTATGTCTGTAGCAGTGTTCACAGAGGCTCTCTCTCTCTCTCTCTGTGGGATACATTTTATCTTGGTTATGGGTGATTGACCGGTTTCGCCTTTTTTATTCTTGTGGTTGACTCTTGGTCGAATACTTCATAATTATTATTATTTGGTTCTTTCGCTAAAGTGACGTATAAAGAAAAAATAATAAATTAAATAATAGCATACGACGTTTCGATTGCAACACAAGCAATCATCATCAGGTGTAATGAAATAGCGACATAAAATCTAACCAGAAAAAACTATAGACAGACATATTAGCAGACAGATATCACCAAGATACACAGAGCGGGCAACACAGGTACAGAGAGGGGTGATCGTCTCTGTGGCGAGGCCTTAAATAGACAGAGGGGGGCGGAGGCAGCAAGAGGGAGGGGTTAGAGACAAAATGTACATGTCAATGAGTACAACAAAAAGGAGTGAGCAGGCTTAGGGGGAGAAAGAGACACACTAAAATTAAATAACCTAGCAAAGTATCGATATGTTATGTAAAACGACACAGAGAGTCAGTCAACACACGAAAACTCCAAAGTTAAGATTCATAATTATTATTTGGTTTGTGTTTATCCAAGATTTGTGATTTAGCATCCAGGGATTTGTGCTGTTTTACTCAAGTTATATTTTGATGTCCTGAGGTTAGAGATCTAACTAAAATTTCACTTCAGCTTTCTTGACTGCTGGAATTCATATTCCTTGGTTTTTGGTAAAGTCACGTAGATAGCAAGATACAACAAGAAACAATGTGAGGTCAATACGAGTAAAACGAGGTAATTAATCAATCAAGGCCACCAATGTGACTGCAGTGTAGTTTTTAATCTGGGTGAGTGTGTTGGCAGACTACGATGTCGACTTAATCTACGTCGCTCAGTTTTGAACTTTTAACCGTTGTATTGAGAGAAACGAGAAAAAAAACTATTAAAATAACATTTTTGACTTGCGTTTTTCTGGATTTTTGTTGTTGTTATTCTGTCTCTCACTGTTCAAATAAACCTACCGTTAAAATTATAGACTGATCATTTCTTTGTCAGTGGGCAAACGTACAAAATCAGCAGGGGATCAAATACTTTTTTCCCTCACTGTATATACAACACCCTCTCCTCTCCTCCCCACCCCTCTCTCCCTCTCCTCCTTCCATCCCTCACATCCCTCCCTCTCTCCCCCCCCTCCCGTTTGTGCTTGAGGTTTCGGTGGAGTAAGGACGGCCGGCGCTTTGACCGAACGGCGGACCCTAACGTGAAGCGGCCGTGGAGTGGCTCGGGTCACCTTCACCGTGGAACATGGCGGCCGGCTGGTGGCCCGGCGTCGCGGAGTCCGGACGGACGCGCAAAGAGGGCCTACGAGGGCGTCTACCGCTTTCCTCAGGGAAGAACCAAGGACTGCACAAACGCTCTCACCCAAACATCACGTGGCGGCTGGCGCTGTGATTGGGTGGGGGGGGGGACGCACTTGGACCGTGGCTACCACACAGAACGCTAACCACTGTGCCACCACTCAACACCACAAAGAACGCTAACCACTGTGCCACCACTCCACACACACAGAACGCTAAACCACTGTGCCAACACTCACACACACAGAACGCTAAACCGCCTGTGCCACCACCACACACACAGAACGCTAACTGCTGTGCCACCATCACACACACAGACACCGCTAAACCGCTGTGCAACCACTAAACACACAGAATCTTGTAACGCTTTGCCACCAACTCACACACACAGAACGCTAAACCGCTGTGCCCCCACCTCAACACAACAGAACGATAACGCTGTGGCCACCACTCACACAACAGAACCGCTAACTGCTGTGCCACCACTCCACACACACAGGAACGCTAACCGCTGTGCCACCACTACACACACACAGAACGCTAACTGCTGTGCCACCAC